>NW_026020241.1:1172018-1252018 GCF_900185275.1 Solanum verrucosum
ATATTTTCTGCCCTTATTCCTTCGCAAATGCAACTTCCTTGTTCTTCTTTTCAAATTGCAAAGCCTTGGTTTGTTCATGAATTTTCTTCATCATATCAGCCTTCTTCTTAACCATCAAGATTAGCAAAAATCATTAGTAGGCAAAGGCAATAAATCAAGGGGGTAAGGGGGTTGAATCCATATACAACTTCAAAAGGAAGTCTTACCAGTAGAAGAATGGAAGGTCCTATAAGCAAATTCTACAATAGGTAAGTAATTCTTCCCAAAAGTCAACTTTCCTTTTCAAAAGCCCTCAACATGTTCCCTAAAGTTCTATTACCACTTCCGTTTGCCCGTCCGTTTGTGGGTGACAAGATGTAGAAAATAGCAATTAGTTCCCAACTTCCCCAAAGAATTTCTCCAAAAGTGACTTAAGAACTTGGCATCCTATCACTAACAATAGTTCTAGGTATTCCATGCAATTTAACCACTTCCTTATACAAACAAAGTCAGCCACATGAGATGCATCATTAGTCTTTTTACATGGGATACAGCCATTTAGAAAAATCTATCTACTCCACACAAAATACTTATCCACATACTTAGTCCTTGGCAGCCCCAATATGAAATCCATAGAAATATCAATCCAAGGGGAATTAGAAACAGGTAAAGGAGTAATAAAGACCTGCGGCAATGTTCTAGACTTAGCCTGTTTACATTCAAGACAATAAGAACAACATTTTTCACATCCTTTCTCATGCTAGGCCAATAAAAATGTTCAGAAGTTTTCCAGTGTTTTTGGGTCACCAAAATGTCCCATTAGCCCTCCACAATGTGCTTCCTAAAAATAGTTCACGCAACGAGCATTAGGACACATAATTTATTTTCCTTGAATAGAAATTCATCTTGAAGATTAAATTTCTCAAAAGGACCTAACTTACATTCAGCAAAAATCTCACCAAAATCAGAATCATTAGCATAGAGGAACTTGATTTGGTCAAAACCCAATAACTTTGAAGTAAGAGTAGAGATCAAAACATACCTTCTTGAGAGTGCATCAGCAACCACATTCTCCTTTCCTTGTTTGTAAGCATTACATAAGGAAAAGTTTCAATAACTCTACCCATTTAGCATGCCTACGACTAAGTTTACCTTGGCTCTTCAAGTATTTTAATGACTCATGATCAGTCTTGACCACAAATTCTCGAGGCCACAAGTAGTGCTGCCATGTAGCTAACGCCCTCACCAAGGCATATAGCTCCTTATCATAAGTTGAGTAGTTCAATGTTGCTCCACTTAGCTTTTCACTAAAGTAGGCAATTGGCTTGGAGTCTTGCATCAAAACTGCACCTATGCCCTTACCAGAGGCATCACACTCAACTTCAAAAGACTTAGAAAAAATCAGGCCAATTGCAAAAGAGGCGCAGAACACAATTTATCCTTCAGCAAGTTAAATGCATCATCTTGTTCCTTTCCCCATGTAAAAACCCTTATCTTTTTTAATAACTTCAGTTAAAGGAGCGCAATGGTGCTAAGTCTCGCACAAACTCCTATAAAACTAGCAGTCCATGAAAACTCCTAACTTCAGTTACACTATTAGGTTTAGGCCATTCTTTTATTGCCTTGATTTTCTCATCATCTACTTCAACTCCCTTAGAACTGACCAAAACCTAAGAAAACCACACGATCCACACAGAAAGTACACTTTTGAGATTAGCAAATAAGCGCTGATTTCTAAGAACTTCAAAAACTTGTTTTAAGTGCTCTAGGTGTTCATCCAGATTTTGAGAAAAGATCAAGATGTCATCAAAATACACCACAATAAATTTTCCATGGAAATCTTTAAAAACATGATTCATTAGTCTCATAAAAGTGCTTGGTGCATTAGTCAAGCCAAAGGGCATAACTAACCACTCATAAAGTCCCATATTTGGTCTTAAAAGCAGTTTTCCATTCATCTCCAGGATTCATACGAATCTGATGGTAACCACTCTTTAGATCAATTTTAGAAAAGATTTTGGAACCATACAGTTGGTCCAACATGTCATCAAGACGAGGGATAGGATGGCGATACTTTACCGTTATCTTGTTGATGGCTCGACAATCTACACACATCCTCCATGTTCCATCCTTTTTGGGGACCAATAGGACTGGAACAGAGCATGGGCTCATACTCTCTCGAACAAATCCCTTTACAAGCAATTCTTCAACTTGCCGTTGTAATTCTTTGGTCTCTTCAGGATTGCTCCTATAGGCAGGCCTATTAGGAAGTTGAGACCCAGGCACAAAGTCTATTTGGTGCTCAATCCCTCTCAAAGGTGGCAATCCCTTTGGAGTGTCATCAGGAAAAACATCTTCAAAATTCTGCAAAAGAGAGAAACACTATTTGGCAAAGAAGGAGTTAGTTGTTCAAATTAATCAATACTTCTTTGTAAGTAAGTAGTATTATGGGCAGTCCCTCTCTCCTAGCATTCAAACACTCTTTGACTTTTATATAAAGGCTCTCATTTTTCTTTTCCTTAGCCTCTTTCCTCTCACCAAAACATTTTATTTTTTTTACTCACACCCTCTTTTACCTCTTTACTTAGATCGCTGCCCTCTCTCTCTTTCTCTCGGCCATCTCTCTTTTTTTCTATCTCTTGGCCTTTTTCTTTTCCCTCAAGCTCACTTTTTACCTCTCCCTTTTGTTTTCCCATTGTTTCCCTCAATCGTTTTTGATCTTCAAACACTTGAGAAGGAGATAATGGTGCAAGAGTATACTTCTTACCATTATGCAGAAGACTAGACCTATTCTTTCTCCCATGATGAGTAGTATCCCTATCATACTGCCAAGGTCGGCCAAGTAAAACATGACATGCTTGCATTGGAACTACATCACAAAGAATCTCATCTTCATACCTACCAACATTGAATGAAATCATGCATTGTTTGTTTACTTTTACTTCTCCACAATCATTCAACCATTGGAGCCTATATGGGGTAGAGCGCTTCATGCATGCAATTCCTAGTTTATCCACCAAGTATGAACTCACCACATTTGCACAACTTCCCCCATCAATAATCATAGAATAAGTCTTCCCTTTTATCCCACACCTAGTATGAAACAAATTCTCTCTCTGCCCTTCATCAACACTACCCAAATTGATAGTCATAATTCTCCTAACCACCCCAATTATACCATCATTAGGCAGTTCCAAATCATCTTCCTCACTTACACCTTCTCCCTCTTCTTCTTCCCCCTCACTTTTTTCACTCTCATATTCTCCATTCTCTCTAAGTAGGATGTTTCTTCTACTTGGACATTCATGCATCATATGCCCCCTTCCATGACATTTGTGACATTGAATAGAACTTGAAGGTTTAGAAGATTTAGGATTAAAGGTTTTACCTCCCTCCTCAACCTTACCTTTACCTCTATCATCTTGAGGTTTGGAAGGAGCTTTCCCCTCTTGAGTTGACCATGGCTTCTTAGAGATAGTGTTTGGTCGACTTCTCCATGAGTTATTTTGCTGCTTTTTCTCAATTTGTTTTTCAACTTTTACAGACAAATCAACTAACTCATCTAAAGTTACATATTGTTGTATCTCTACTACATTAGCTATTTCTGTATTTAAACCATTTAAAAATCTAGCTATTGTAGCCTCTTCTCCTCCATGCAGTTAGCTTGGATCATAGCCATATCCATGTTTTTGAAGTACTCATCCACCGACATGGAGCCTTGCTTCAAGCGTTGAAGGCGAGATTGTAGATCTCTTTGGAAGTATGATGGAATAAATCGCTTCCTCATTACCCTCTTCATCTCTGCCCACGTAGCAATAGGTGGTAACTCCTCTTGCAATCTGTCCCTAGCAAGCTTTTTCCACCAAGAAGCAGCATAATCAGAAAACTCAACAATAGCAAGTTTAACTTTCTTACCCTCAGAGTAGTTATGGCAATCAAAGATGGCTTCAACTCGTCTCTCCCAATCAAGGTACAAGTCTGGATCCCTTGTCCCCTTGAAAGATGGCATCTTCATCTTTATACTATTTATATTATCATCTTCTACTCTACCTCTTTGTCCCCTCCTATCTCTTCTTTCTAGATTAAATTCAACATCAAAATCATCATTATCATATTCAGGATTTACAAAAGGGATATGGGGTACATTCCTTCTAACTTGGGGTCTAACATTATTTGGGGGTACAACATTATTCTCCCTCCTAATTGCAGCTATGGTGTCATTCTGTTCGATAATCATATCCCTCATCTCTTGAAATTGAAGGGTCCATCTCTCAAATTGTTGGTGCATAGCTTGAAGGGTGAAGTCGTTCCTTCCTTTGACCTCGGCTTCTAAACGAGCCCTTTCCTCATTACCACCTGAATTAGACATCTAAAAAAAAAAGAATAAATGATCAAGTATCACACTTTTAATATGGCTTTTACCCTCTTTTAAACTCACCCACACTTGCCTTTTTCCACTCAAAATCACCTTTGAACGAGAATACTTTGTAGATTTATAATTAAACCAAAACGTGTATCAAGTTCGTAGTAATAAAGTATGGAATCTTGGGGTACAAAAGAAAGTAAAGAACTAGTCCTAGAACAAGTAGGATTTAGTTGAAACAAAACGCGAATAAAAGGAACTTATTTTAGAATTATAAGAACAAGAAAAAAAAAAATTCCTCTTATTCTTAAAGGTCTAGAATCCCCTCTTCTTGCTACCTTCTTGCTTGGAAACAAATTAATGCAAAACTTGGAGAGCAAGTAATAAGTTTACTTGGAGAGCAAGTAATAAGATTTCTTGAATAGCAAGTAATAAGCTTTCTTGGGTATCAAGTAATCAAATTTCTTGGAGGACAAGTAATCAGATTTCTTTGAGAGCAAGTTATAACTTCTTCTTTTTTCTGTTCACGCAACTGTAATAATTTATTATTTTTTTTCTTTCACGACGCTACTGTTCACGTTTTTTTTTTTTTTTTTTTTTTTTTTTTTTGTTGCTCTAAGAAGAAATCCCAAGATTTATCAAGAACGGAATCTTGATAGAACCGCTCTGATACCACTTGATAACAACAAGGTTAAGGGAGATCACAAATAGAGAATTAAATATTAGAATGCGGAAGCACAAAGAAAAGAAACAAAAAAAACTAAATAAAGATATGGGAAATTCGAAGGAAAGATCCACGAATTTCCAAAGATTAGATGTTCTAAGGCCTTGAAAAGATCCAAGTAACAACGTATAGATTTATGGAAGAAATCTAACGCCTTTACTTGAGAAAACGAATCAAAACGATAGATTCGGATCTTGACCGCTTTATGAGTAACTAAAGACAATAATTAGTATGTAGAAACTAATCACCTTCTAAAGAATACCAAAAAGAAACCAAAGATATCACAAGAAGAAGTTACTTTATACCTTAAACTATGAAACTAGTAAAGGTTTAAAGATAAATTCTCAAAGAACAAGTCACAAAGGTTCAAAGAACTCTCTCAAATATTCTTAATATCAATCTAAATTGTCTTTAATGAATGAAAAGGACTCCTATATATAGGAGAAGGGAAAAACGTCCAAGAAGCCAAACCCTAAAAAAACAATTACAAGGAATCCTACTCTAGAAAGGAAATAAAGTAACCTAACTAGGAACAAATTTAGTACTTCTAGGAAAGCATTAAATGGTACTTAGGAGACCATAAATAGACTAAGGAAAATATTAATAACCTATATATAAATAAATAAATAAGGTAAATCCCAACTAGGAAAAGAATCTTGACAATCTTGGAAAGTTTGACTAGTCTTCTCTCAAAACTTGGGCAGAAAGCAACTCTTGTTGTGGCTGATTCTTGGACTCTTCTTGACCTTTTTTGCACGAAATTGGACCTTAAAATTCCTCATCTTGGGCTTGAATTTGGGCCACCAAATAATTGTAGCATTTGGACAATTCCTCTCCCTTGGGCTTGAGCTCTTCTTCCCCAATAAGAAACCTTTGGATCCGCGATTGAAGCCCATTGAGCTTATCATTGAACTCCTTGGTTTGAGATCTTGTTATGGGCCTCCTTGGAGTTTCTAAAGCGTCATCCTTGTCCTTCAATGGAGTAGAGCTTCCTTGGATGCTATCACTTTTCCATTATCTACGATTGTGGCACTCAGTTCACATCTCAGCTTTGGAAGTCATTTCATAAGGGTCTTGGTACTCAAGTAAGACTTAGCACGGCGTTCCACCTTCAAATCGATGGGCAAGTTGAGCGTACCATGAAAATTTAGAATATAAGTTGAGAGCTTGTGTAATTGACTTCAAGGGTAATTAGAATGATCGTTTTTCATTGATTAAGTTTGCATATAAAAATAGCTATCATTCTAGCATTGGAATGGCACCGTTTGAGGTGTTTTATGGTAGGAGGTCTAGGTCTCCTATAGGTTGGTTTGAAGTTGGTGAGGTTGCATTGAAAGGGCCCAAGTTGATGCATGAGCCTATGGAAAAGGTTTGACTTATTCGTGAAAGGTTAAAAATAGCTAAAAGTTGACAAAAGTCTTATGCTAATGTTAGAATAAGATAACTTGAATTTAATGTCGATGATTGGGTCTTACTTGAAAATTTCACCCATGAAGGGTGTAATGAGATTTGGAAAGAAAGGGAAGTTTGGTCCTCGTTATGTAGGCCCATATTATGTTTTGAGGTATATTGGCAAAGTGGCTTATGAACTTGAGTTGCCTAAATAATTATCATCAGTACATCCGTTTTTCCATGTCTCATTGTTGAAGAAGTAAGTTGGAGATCTAACGTCCATAGTGCCTTTGGAAGGTTTGGGATTTAAATAAAAACTTCTGATATAGAGGTTTCGGTTGAGATTTCAGACCGACAAGTTTGGAAGTAAATAAACGAAGAAGTTGTTTCTGTAAAAGCTCTTTGGAGGAAACAATTACTTGAGGCTGCTAATTGGGAGGCCAAAGCCGATATAATGCCTCGGTATCTTGATCCTTTTCCCTCCGCTCCTATTCTAGCTTGAGGTATTGCACTTCCCATGATGCTTCTTCCCACAATTGTGACAAGTAGGCTTAGAAAATTGAGATCCACCACCTCTCTCTTGGTTGGCCTTAAGAGCACTTGAAGAATCTTGGTTAGGAGCTCTCTTCTTCAACCTAGGTTGACCTTGCTCATCGGATCTACCCCTCTTTAATTCCCTATTCATCCTCTCAAGTTTGGACTTCTCAATAGATTGAGCATACACGATAATCCTAGAAATATTTATGTCATCATGGAGCATTGCCATATGGCACTCTTCCTTGACTAGGTCGGATACACCGGTAACAGACCTACTCATCTCATCTATAGGTTTAGACAACAAGGATGGAGCATACTTAGACAATAGGGTAAACTTCAAGGAATATTCCTCCACACTTATATTACCTATCCTAAGTTTATAAACTCCTCAACCTTACACTCTCTCTTCTCACGGGGAAAATACTTACCAAGGAAAGCTCTCTTAAGCTCTTCCCATTCTAAAAGACCCGCTTCAACCGGCCTATTGGCTTTCTATTGAGTGAACCACACTTGGGCCACATCTTTCAATTGGTAGGAAGCCAACTCCGCCTTCTCCCTAGAAGTTACTCCCATACCATCTACAATCTTATAAACTTCATCCAAGAATTCTTGGGGATATTCTCCCACTTTAGAGCCAAGAAAAATAGGAGGATTCATCCACACAAAGTCTCTCAATCTTGAGGTCATGGTACTCTCATTAGCATTCACCCTAGGCCCCACATCTTGGTTAATTTGAGTCGTCATGGCTCGGCCTAAAGTTAGAAAAGCTGACCTAATCTCTTCATTGGTCATGTCCGGGGGAACCACCGAAACTTGATTTCCTTGATTGCCTATAGGAACTTGGTCACCTTGAAGACCTAGATCACCTTGGGGAGGAACTCCCTCATTCACCATCTCTTGTTCCGCCCTTCTTGGGTTAGCCATTGTAAGCATTTCCTATAAACACAAGAGAAGGATTAGGAAAAGGAAACTTATAGAACTTCACTCTAAGGCACGACTTCAAAAATATGAAAGAAGTGTAACTTTCTATCGTCCTATTGCCTCTCGCTCATAGATGTGTCGCAACTTACACTGATGAACAAGACCCTACCAGACATGGTTTGTGAGACATTGAACCTAAAAACCATTTCCAAAATCTTATGCTCTGATACAAATTTTGTCACGACCCGAGAGCACCCCCTAGTCGTAACACGACGTACTTGACCCCGAAGGAGTCTAATACAAGCCTCTTAGCATTCATAACATTCGTTACATAGAAATAGTGCAAAATTTAAAACTTTTCTTTAATAAATCCAACATCAAAAGACATTTCATAAAGCAGCAGAAATACAAAGTCTCACATGGCTATCTTAGAAAAACTATACAAGATAAGGTCACAACACTTTTCAATCGAAGTCTTAACAATAGTCTCAAAAAAAGCTAGAACAATAAAAGTTTTCTCCTCGACATATGAGGACATACCAAGAGAGGTCTTGAGAGAACTCTAATCCCAAGCTTCAATCCTAGCTAGAATAGATCACTTGCCGGAACCTACACTTGTAGTAAAAATAAGAGAATTTGGATTAGCACACAAAAATGTACTGAGTATGATGACCATGCAAAAACATGCTTTAAAGGAACATTTTGTTGTAAAGACATGCTAAAATGCCATTTTTTATAAAACTTCATATTCATGATAATATAGGAATAATAATCAACACAACCAACATACAAGTCAATATCCACATTAGAAACATGTTCAACACATATAACCCATTTCCTTTACCTTGATACTTCACCCTAAGCAAGCCTCAAGTACCGATTTATGCAATGTATGGATAACGTCCCATACCACTATCCACACCAAAGCATTACCCTAAGGTCAAAGGTGAACTCATTATACAACCTTTCCAGCCTTACTCAATCAGTCACGCATAAGAGATATAAACATTACATAAGACATGATTATCACACATAGACCATCACCTAAGATAACCCTCAAGTCCTACTTGTGCAATGTGCAAGTAGCATCCCATACAACTACTCACACCAAGTATTTCTTTCAAGTCACCCTAGACAAGGAACATTTAAAATCAACAAGTCATAACAAGGAAGTCATTTATTATACAATACAAGTATAGCATGCATCTCTACATTAATCATTTAGGAGTCAACAATCTTCATTAGGTTCATTTTGGACACATTCATGCATTTAGAGGACTTCACACATTAGTCATTAAGATTTAGGGAACTCACTCAAGACCTTTCAAAGCCTACTCGTGCCATGTGTAGATAGCATCCCATACTACTACCTACACGTTGTAGAACCTATGAAGTAACTAGATTACACATCCCACGTGATGGGAATAAGCGTTAAACCGACATAGACCATGCAAGCTAGGCATGGAATCTGTTGTCTTCCCCACACCGAAAGAGGTGATCTCCTTGCTTAAGCAAGACCGGCAAGATTAGCCTGGATTTACATTGAATCCACTGGCTAATATCCTATGTGGGCTCATAGTTTAGGGATAGGAAGATGTTCATTGGAACCCTAGCCTAACGTTGGGAGGGTTTCCATCTTACCATATACGCTCGGTGGTTAGGCTACATTCCCATATAGTATTTTCTTGCATTAGTGTACTAGAGAGGGCCACCAACATTAGGCCTACCGTCCCAAAGTACTTTCCCAAGAAAAGGCCACCACCAATAGGCCTACCGTTTCAAGGTACTTTAAGGATAGCTCTTGACTTCCTTAGAGAGAGCTACCGCATTTAGGACTAACATTTCTTAGTCCATCATTTCACACAAGAATGAGGCCACCACCATTAGGTCTACCACTTCAAGGTTTTACACACACAAGGAAAATCCACCAACATTAGGTCTATCAAACCAAGGTGTTTCATTCACATTAGTAACTAGAGTCCTCATAAAAGGCCACTAACATTAAGTCTACCAATCCAAGGTTTAGCCTAGAATACTTCATTAGACATTTATAGAAAGGCTACCAACAATAGGTCTACCAATTCTAGACATTCATTCATTCATTTATGAAAGGCTACCAACAATAGGTCTACCAATCCAAGACATTAAGACATTAATTCAAGATACATTCATTATTCAAGAGGAGGATGCCTAAGCCTACCAAGTCAAGAGATCACATTCAACAATACAAGAAAATGATGCATTAAACTACTAATTCAATATATACAACTTTACAATAGAAAACCCCTTACCTTCCATTATCAACTTCATGAGTGTTTAGTGAGAATATGCTTTCGATCACAACAATTTCACATTCTATACAAGATCATCATTCCATCCTTGAAAATCACATGTAAATCCTTCACATTATACATTCACAATTACAACATTATGATAATATTTAAATCCTTCACAATATTCCTTCAAGGATATGATCACAATGTACATAGTAAGTAAACACCTCCACCTTTCAGGTGGATCAACAATTCAAGCTCCATTCTACAATAACATGAAATTAGGTCAAACTTGCCCTTTCAAGGCTATGATCACAAATCCTCAATTCATCAATAATTAACAATAATTAGACATAGATAATGATACAAATCAATAATCTAAATCAGTCTACACATAAATCCATCATCATTCATTCATAATCAATAAACCCACTTCATAACTCCAAATTTAGGAATTGAAAGAAATCATGGGTTCATAGAGTTTTTCATCTTTAAATCATCAATTAAACGTCAATATAATCATAGTTTATCCTTTGAAAACGTTTGATACAAGAACCCATGAGTTTGAGTGAAATCTAGGTTTTTGGTGAAACTTGGAAACCTTGAAAACATCTTTGAAATTGACTCTAGGGTGAAATCTAACCTTAGATAAGGGATCACCATACCTATTGTATAAGAATCCATGAAATCCCCTTGAAAAATCTTTGAAAATCTTGATGAAATTGATCTTGGAAACATGAAGTCTTCAATGGAGTTCTTAGAGAGAAAGTAGTTTGAGAGGGAGGGTTTTGATTTGAGAGATGACATCTAAATGATTTAAAGTCATTAGTTTAGGGGTCTATTAACTATTTATAGGAAGTTATTTAACCACTTAACCAGCCCCTCTAAGCCCTTAATTAATTAACTAAATAAATCCCAAACGCCTAACTTAAAAACAAAAACTGAAAAACTGGCAGCACCTACGACTTGACCATCCACGGACCGTGGATTGGTCTAAGGGGAGTGGTTTGGGTCCATCATTTGGACCTGAGGCTCAAAACTTGCAGGGTGTTGCAGGCCTGACCTATGCCCATGACCTACGCGGCGTAGGTCAATCTAAGGAGCGTAAATCATGGGCGTAGATCAATCTGTTTTGACAGCTTTTTGGGCAGTGTTGGGGTCCTCCTCAAGGACCCCTTGGGTGGTCCTTGGGGAGTCTTACCCGGACGTTTAACCCCTAAACATGTCATTCTAAATACGAGAACCATTTATCTTGATTTTAACCCTTATACGACACACCAAAACTCCACTACAAGACTCTACAACACACTAGTTCAACTTACTAGTTTCCGGGTGTTATAGTCTTATCTTGGCATTTAACCCCTAAGTTGTTCAACCATGACTCAAGACGACATGAAACACCATCAAACCTCATGACAAACACAAACGCACACACATTAGGCTCTTGTTTCACTAATTCATTTTTAGGGTCGTTAATTATGCCCCAATTAGGAACATTCGTCCTCGAATGACACTTAAAACAACATCGATAAGCTCAAACCACAACAAAAAGGTAGGAACTACATCTACAAACTCATTATGCATCAAAACTACACATTCTTCATTTCATTGGAGGAACTTTCTTCTACAATTCACATCATGCTCATTACAACATCATTAAGCACATTAAAGCAATTTTCTCATAAAAGCACGTTATGCAATCATCTCAAGAACACATTTGGCATGCCCAACAAGTCAACTCATGAAATATTTAAGCAACTCATCATAGTTGCATATAAACATGAGGAGCACAATTATGAAAACTCATTTTTCTCAACTAAATAAGAATTCAATTAGAACATGCATAACATAAGGAGACTATGGAAACTCAATATCACACATGACTCCAAAACATTAAACAAGCTTCAAGGAACTCTCAGTCTCAAGCTTGAATAAGAATAAAAGGAAAGAGATAAGGACATCAACACTCTCAACAACCTTTCTATTCAACATACCATCCCCCACTTAGGAGAAAACCCAACAAAGGCTATCATGAAACAACAAAAGGAACTATAACTTACCGGTACCTTCATCAAAATTAGCTTCATCGTCGTTGTTAGATTGAAGAGCACAGAAATGGTTCTTCTTTGGGGCATCAAGATTAGGGCCATTTCGAGAAGCTTGCTTTGCCTCCCTTCCCCTAGCCGTAAGAGTAGGACAATTTCTCACTTGGTGATCATTCTTCCCACTACCATAGAACCCACTAGTATCGGGTATGCACTTCCCATGATGCTTCTTCCCACAATTATAAAAAGTAGGCTTAGCAAATTGAGATCCACCACCTCTCTCTTGGTTAGCCTTAGGAGCACTTGAAGAATCTTGGTTAGGATCTCTTTTCTTGAACCTAGGTTGACCTTGCTCATCGGATCTACCCCTCTTAAAATCCCTATTCATCCTCTCAAGTTTGGACTTCTCAATAGATTGAGCATACACCATAAGCCTAGAAATATTCATGTCATCATGGAGCATTACCATATGGCACTCTTTCTTGACTAGGTCAGATACACCGGTAACGAACCTACTCATCTCATCACTAGGGTTAGACAACAAGGATGGAGCATACTTAGACAATAGGGTAAACTTCAAGGAATACTCCTCCACACTTATATTACCTTGCCTAAGGTTTATAAACTCCTCAACCTTACACTTCCTCTTCTCACGGGGAAAATACTTGCCAAGGAATGCTCTGTTAAACTATTCCCATTCTAAAGGACCCGCCTCAACTGGCCTATTGGCTTTGCTTTGAGTGAACCACAGTTGGGCCACATCTTTCAATTGGTAGGAGACCAACTCCGCCTTCTCCCTAGAAGTTAATCCTATAGTATCTACAATCTTATAAACTTTATCCAAGAATTCTTGGGGATCTTCTCCCACTTTAGAGCCAAGAAAAATTGGAGGATTCATCCTCACAAATTCTCTCAATCTTGAGGTCATGGTACTCTCATTAGCATTCACCCTAGGCCCCATATCTTGGTTAATTTGAGTCGTCATGGCTCGGGCTAAGGTTTGAAAAGCCGACCTAATCTCTTCATTGGTCATGTCCAGGGGAACCACCAAAACTTGATTTCCTTGATTTCCTATAGGAACTTGGTCACCTTGAAGACCTTGATCACCTTGGGGAGGAACTCCCTCATTCACTATCTCTTGTTCCGCCCTTCTTGGGTTAGCCCTTTTATGCATTTCCTATAAACACAACAGAAGGATTAGGAAAAGGACACTTATAGAACTTCACACTAAGGCAAGACTTCAAAAATATGAAACAAGTGTAACTTTCTATCATCCTATAGCCTCTCGCTCATAGATGTGTCACAACTTACACCGATGAACAAAACTCTACTAGACGTGGCTTGTGAGACATTGAACCTAAAAACCATTTCCAAAATCTTATGCTCTAATATCAATTTTGTCACGACACGAGAGCTTCCCCTAGTCGTAATATGACGTACTCAACCCCGAAGGGTTCTAATACAAGCCTCCTAGCATTCATAACATTCGATACATAGAAATAGTGCAAAATTTAAAACTTTTCTTTAATAAATACAACATCAGAAGACATTTCATAAAGCAGCGGAAATACTAAGTCTCACATGGCCATCTTACAAAAACTATACAGGATCGGGCACAACACTTTTTAATCGAAGTCTTAACAGTAGTCTCAAAATAAGAAAGAACTAGAACAATAAAAGTCTTTCTCCTCGACATATGAGGACATACCAAAAGAGGTCTTGAAAGAACTCTAATCCCAAGCTTCAAACCTAGCTAGAATCGATCACTTGCCGGAACCTACACTTGTAGTAAAAATAAGAGAATTTGGATTAGCTCACAAAAATATACTAAGTACAATGACCATGCAAAAACATGCTTTAAAAGGGACATTTTGTTGTAAAGTCATGCTAATATACCATTATTTATAAAACTTCATATTCATGATAATATCGGCATAATAATCAACACAACAAACATACAAGTAACGCTTTGTGCAATGTATGGATAGCGTACCATACCACTATCCATACCAAAGCATCACCTTAAGGTCACCAAAGGTGAACTCATTATACAACTGTTCCGTCCTTACTAAATTAGTCACGCATAAGAGATATAAACATTACATAAGACATGATTATTACATATGAACCATCACCTAAGATAGCCCTTAAGTCTTACTTGTGCAATGTGCAGGTAGCATCCCATACTACTACTCACACCAAGTATTCCTTTGAAGTCACCCTAGACAAGGCACATTTACAATCAACAAGTCATAACAAGGAAGTCATTTATTATACAATACAAGTATAGCATGCATCTCTACATTAAGCATTTAGGAGTCAACAATCTTCATTAGGTTCATTTAAGACACGTTCATACATGTAGAGCACTTCACACATTAGTCATTAAGATTTAGGGAACTCACTCAAGCCCTTTTAAAGCCTACTGATGCCATGTGTAGATAGCATCCCATACTACTACCTACACATTGTAGTACCTATCAAATAAGTAGAGTGCACATCCCACGTAATGGGAATAAGGGTTTAACCGACATAGACAATTCAAGCTAGACATGGAATCCGTTGTCTTCCCCACACCAAAAGAGGTGATCTCCTTGCCTAAGGAAGACCATAAAGATTAGCTTGGATTTGCATTGAATCCACTGGCTAATATCCTATGTGGGCACATAGTTATGGGATAAGAAGATGTTCATTGGAACTCTAGCCTAACGTTGGGAGAGTTCCATCTTACCATATCCCCTCGGTGCTTAGCCTACATTCCCATATAGTATTTTTTTGCATTAGTGTACTAGAGAGGATCATCAACATTAGGCTTACCGTCCCAAAGTACTTTCCCAACAAAGAGCCACCACCAATAGGCCTACCGCTTCAAGCTACTTTAATGATAACTCTTGACTTCCTTAGAGAGAGCTACCACCTTTAAGTCTACCATCTCTTAGTCCATCATTTCACACAAGAAGGAGGCCACCACCATCAGGTCTACCACTTCAAGGTTTTACACATACACAAGGTGAAACCACCAACATTAGGTCTACCAAACCAAGATGTTTCATTCACATTAGTAACTAGAGTCCTCATGAAAGTCCACTAACATTAAGTCTACCAATCCGGGGTTTAGCCTAGAATACTCCATTAGACGTTTATTGAAAGGCTACCAACAATAGGTCTACCAATTCTAGACATTCATTCTTTCATTTATGAAAGGCTACCAACAATAGGTATACCAATCCAAGACATTAAGACATTAATTCAAGATACATTCATTATTCAAGAGGAGGATACCTAAGCCTACCAAGTCAAGAGATCACACTCAACAATACAAGAAAAGAATGCTTTAGCCTACCAATTCAATATATACAACTTTACAATAGAAAACCCTTTACCTACCAATATCAACATCATGAGTGTTTTGTGAGAATATAATTTCGATCACCTCCACATTTCAAGTGGATCAACAATTCAAGCTCCATTCTACATTAACATGAAATTAGGTCGAACTTGCCCTTTCAAGGCTATGATCACAAATTCTCAATTCATCAAAAATTCACCATAATTAGACATAGATAATGATACAAATAAATAATCTAAATCAATATACACATAAATCCATCATCATTCATTCATAATTAATAAACCCACTTCATAACTCCAAATTTAGGAATTGAAAGAAATCATGGGTTCATAGAGTTTTTCATCTTTAAATCATCAATTAAACATCAATATAATCATAGTTTATCCTTTGAAAACGTTTGATGCAAGAACACATGAGTTTGAGTGAAATCTAGGTTTTTGGTAAAACTTGAAAACCTTGAAAACATATTTGAAATTGACTCTAAGGTGAAATCTAAACCTTGATCAAAATTGACCTTGCAAACTTGAAGTCTTCAATGGAGTTCTTAGAGAGAAAGTAGTTTGAGAGGGAGGGTTTTGATTTGAGAGATGAAGTCTAAATGTGTTAAAGTCATTAGTTTAGGGGTCTATTAACTATTTATAGGAATTTATTTAACCACTTAACCATCAACATAAGAATTTAATTAATTAACTAACTAAATCCCAAACACCTAACTTAAAAACAAAAACTGAAAAATTGGCAGCACCTACGACTTGACCATCCACGGACCGTGGATTGGTCTAAGGGGTGTGGTTTGGGTCCGTCGTTTGGACCTGAGGCTCAAAACATGAAGGGTGTTGCAGGCCTGACCTACACCCATGACCTACGCGGTGTAGGTCAATCTAAGGGGTGTGAATCATGGGCGTAGATCAAGCTGTTTGGACAGCTTTTTGGGCAGTGTTGAGGTCCTCCTCAAGTACCCCTTGGGTGGTCCTTGGGGAATTGTACCGGGACTTTTAACCCCTAAACATGTCATTCTAAGTATGAGAACCATTTATCTTGATTTTAACCCTTATACGACACACCAAAACTCCACTACAAGACTCTACAACACACTAGTTCAACTTACTAGTTCCCGGGCGTTATAGTCGTATCTTGACATTTAACCACTAAGTTGTTCAACCATGACTCGGGACGACATGAAACACCATCAAACGTCATGAAAAACACAAACGCACACATGTTAAACTCTAGTTTCACTAGTTAAATTTTGGGGTCGTTACACAAAGTGACTTTATGAGACAAAGAAATAGGACAACTCCTATATACTCCTCTATCTACAACCGAGTCACCAACCGGGGTAGAAACCGAAAAAGGATCTATTAGGATTTTGGGGAGTACATCAAATTTCATAGCCACAAAGGGTGTAACAAAATATAAAGTGTCACCGTGGTCTAATAATGCATAAACATCAATGAAAAAGACTTGCAACATACTCATTACAACATCCGGGGAGCTCTCATGGTTACCTCTTGATTGAAGAGCGTAGAAGCGATTCTTTTTAGGAGCATCGGAATTGGAACCACTAGGAGGAGCTTGATTACCCTCTCTTCTCTTGGTCGTATGGGTTAGACAATCTGTCAATTGATGCCCACTTTTTCTATATCCATAGCATACACCCATACCGGCAAGACATTTTCCCTCATGCTTCTTACCACATTTGGCAGATGTAGGCCTCTCCATGGAAGTTCCACTCCTATTTCCTCCTTGAAGCTTAGGGTTAGACACCCTATCTTTTTTGGTCTTAGGAGCACTAGAGGTGCTTTGGTTGTACAACCTCTTCTTGAACCTTGGTCCACTTTGACCCTCAAACTTACCCTTAGAAACATTACCATCATCGGTCCTTGCCCTTTTTACTTCTCTATTCTTCTTCCTAAGCCTTGTCTCCTCAACTTGTTGAGCATACACCATTAGATGTGAAATGTCCATATTATCATAAATCATTGCCGCACAACATTCTTCCTCAATGGAGTCGGACACCCCCGTCACAAAACAACTCATTTCATCTCTAGGATCTAAAGATTGGGCGTATTTGGACAGCTTAGTAAATTTCAAGGAATATTCTTGGACACTCATACCTCCTTGACGAAGGTTGATAAATTCCTCCACCTTTGCTTCTCTCTTTTCCAGTCGAAAAAACCTACAAAGGAATGCATTCTTGAAGACTTCTCAACCAATGGGACCCGCTCTTATAACCCTATTATCCTTCCATTGAGTAAACCGTACTTGGGCCACATATTTCAATTGATACCCGGCTAGTTCGGCTTTCTCAATAGAAGTCACTCCCATAGCATCCACTATCTTGTAGGCCTCTTACAAAAACTCTTGTGGGTCTTCATTCACTTTGGAACCAAAGAAAATAGGAGGGTTCATTCTTGTGAAGTCTCTCAACCTTAAAGCCATGGTGCTCACAATAGGATTTACTCGGTGCCCAACTTCCCTATTTGCTTGTGTTGTTATAGCTTGGGCTTGAGTAGTGACGGCTTGAGTTTGAACCGTCATAAGTTGAGTCAAGGTTTGGAGAGCCGCCCATATCTCCACATTAGTCATAGCCCCTTCATCATTAGGATCTTTATGAGCTTAGGGAGGAACTCCCTCATTCACATCCTCCTCTTGCATCCTCCTTGCATTCCCTCTTCTTGTATTCATTACCTATAATCACAAGAGAGTTAGGAAAAAGGACTTCATAGAGTTAGGACTCCAAAGCACGACTAAAGAGTAATGGAAGAAGTGAAAGTTCCTAAACATCTTATAGCCTCTTATTCATAAGTGTGGTGCACTTCACACTCATGAACAAGACTCTACTAGATGTGGTTCCTGAGACATCAACCTAAATATCATTCCCAAAACCTTATGCTCTAATACCAAGTTTGTCATAACTCAGGGGTACCCCTTACACATGACACGGGGTATTTGACCCCAAAGGGGTCACATACAAGCCCTTAGCATAATCATACACATAAAGCCACAAGAATGATGCGGAAAATTTAAAACTTTTACAATCAAAGTTCAAACTTCTTTTTCATAAAGAAAATCATAAGAGTCTGGACTTTGTCTCAATCACCATCTAAAACATAGGAATACAATCTTAGGGACATAGCCCTTTTTACATCAATAGAGTTTCAATATAAGAAGTACAATAGAAACTAGAAACAATAACATCTTGTCCTCGAACTTGAGGACTCACCAAGCCTAGGGAATAGTCAACCCAAACTTCTCTTGAAGGAAGTAGAAGTACGTCTCAGCGATCGACACCTACACTCATAGTAGATGTAGAAGAAATGGGTTAACACATAAAGTACTAAGTATGGAAGAATGCATAAAATCCTTGAAATATGATTAAAAAAAAGACATTTTTGTTAAATAGTATGCATTTGTCAAGTTTGGAAATCCACATGCACTTTCAATGTAGAAGACAAGTCATAATCACATTTACACTCTTAACATAATGAAATGATTACCTTAGCAACCCCTAAAGAACACTTGTGCAATGTATGGTTGACATCCCATAATACCAACTGTACTAAGTAATCCTTTGAAGCTACCTTAGTCATACATATCACCTTTAAACCTCATCAAAATCAATAGTCATGTATATTAATTGAACATAAGGAAAGTCATTCATAGCAACTATCCATCAAACATACATGCATACATTCATGTCTCATCATAACATAAAGAAACCATCCCATAACATCCTACTAAGTCTACTTGTGCAATATAAAAGTGAATTCCCATAACCCCACTCCTACTAAGTAACACTCATTAGGAAGTCATAGTATAGTTCATGTCTGATTCATTATCTTACCATTTAGGGAAAGTAGCCATAACCGACATAGACCATGTGAGCAACATGGAATCCGGTGTTGTATAACCCCACACCGAAAGAAGGTGTCCTACTTGCCTAAGGTAGAACTAAATGTATAGCTATTAGGTTGATCCACTAGCTAAAGACCTATGTGGGCACATAGTTAAGGGAAAGGGAGATTGTTTCTAGAAACCCGACCTATTGTATTGGCAGAGGAGTTTCCATCTCATGAGAATAATCTAGATGACCCAGCCTATTGTATTGATGGGAGGGCATCTACCTCATTGACCATATCCACTCGGTGCTAAGCATTATTTCCCAATTATACATAATTAGTCTTGATTTGCATTTACATGTGTGAAGGAATACTTTGCCCTTCATTCAATACAATTCATAAAATAGCTCATAGATTCAATAAAGTGAGAATGTACTTTCGACCTTAGAATCAACATTAGTATGTGAGTAGAACTTTCACATTACATTCATAGTGTTTTCATGAGAATAGACTTTCAATCAACACAACAACATTATCATCATCCTAGACAATTCATACATAATCAAGTGTAAGGGTAAGGAAACAATGGCCTTTCAACAATACCTCAATTTACACAATAGTCATAGGATCTTCACTTTCTAAGTGAATCATGAGTCCATACACAACATTCATCAACATGTATAAACCGTAGAAATTTACCCCTTCAAGGGTCATGAGTCATGTCTCACAATAAACCTAGAATTACTAGACTAGGAATGAATAAAACAAGATTCAATAACTAAAACATCATAAATACCATTCATAGTATTCATTTTGCATCAATACACCCATCACAATTCATGAAATTGGGGTCATGGGGTAATTCATGGGTTCATGGGGAATTTTACAATAAAAATTGCCATTAAACATCAAATCATCCATAATATAAGACAATTAACATAATGAAATCATTGTTAGGAAGAACCCATGGTTAAATTGAAAACCCTAGTTTTATGAATTTGAAATCAAAGAGTTGAAGTGCTTCATGGAGAAAAGTGTTCCATGAATCAAGTCTCCCATACCTTGACTATCACTATCCATCATGAACTCTTATTGCCATTACACTCCGCAAGCCTTGACTATCACTATGAAAGTCAACCTTTTTCATTAACACGACGTCTCAAACTCAGGTAAACTCATCAATTCAACGAACTAACCCCATTTTATACGCATCTTCGTTCTAAATACTTCAATTTTCTTCACCCAAGTATACTCAATAGGACTTTCTTTATCCATAAGATGGTCATTCTGTTATCAATCCACCCCTTTATGGCTTAAGATAAATTCACCAATCCTCATACCTCTATGATTCTTCTTAACAAACAAGACAGGAGCACCCCACGAGGAAGCACTAGGACGGATGAAACCTTTATCATGAAGCTCTTGGTTTTGAGCCTTAAGCTCTCTTAATTCTGCTGGAGCCATACGATACAGAGGGAGGGAAACGGGGCAAGTGCCAGTTTCCAAGTCAATGCAGAAATTTATATCTCTATTCGGAGGCATACCCAGCAAATCCGTAGGAAACACTTCCTTAAACTCAGACACCACAGAAACATACTCAATAAAGGGAGACTCAACCTCAACATCCCAAACATGATCCAAATAAGCCAAACAACCCTGCCTTACTAGTTTCCTAGCTCGAATGGAGGATATGATCTTAGCTAGCTTAGGCTTGTACACCCCTTCACACTCTAATCTTTCCCTACCCGGGATCTCTAGAGTTACCGACTTAGTATTACAATTAATCCAGTATAAAAGGAGGACAACCAAGCCATGCCTAAGATTATATCAAGTCAGTCATATCCAGCATAACCAAATCAACCCAAATCTGAAAATCGATAAACACAACAGGACAACATGAATAAGTAGAACCCGTATAAAAAACATAATATACATACGGGGACATACAAGAGTAGCTCTTGTGACCACTGAATCACACCCTCAAACTCGGCCTTACCCAGAAAAACATAAAACTGAGCCCTGTCATCTTGACAGGCAACCTCATTACCTAGATGCACCACTCCTCTACCTGCATTACCATTTCCCCGGCATCCACGAACTTGTTGATTTCCTTCTCATATGCCCAGGTTCTACACAATTTTAACACACCTTCAAACTTATATTCGATTGCTGAACACTAAATTAGATCATGGAGGTTAGTTCGGGTATGATTCGGGGTCCATAATTATGACTAAGGGAAAACAGGGAAGACAGAGCTGAGATTCTGTCTCTCCATATCTCACTGTGATGGGAGAAATCCCATACTGGCGGTCTTTTCGTGGTGGGGAAAATTCCGCCCCAGCGGCCCTGACTAAAACAGAACACCTACCAACAATTTCTGGTGTTCCTCTCTTTTATATATTTCCCCTAGATTTCCAATCTATAACTAGGCATTTAAGAAAATCCCTTTAGCTAGGACAATCGTTGTCTACCCCCCCCCCTCCAATCAACCTAATGAAGTACGCACTTTAGAATCCTTGTAATGACCCTAAAAACGAACTAGTAAAACTAGAGCCTAATAACTTGGTGTTGAGTTGGTAATGAGGTTTTATGTTGTGTAATGTTGTTTAGAGCCTTTTGTGATGAATTTTAGTGAGTCAACGTCAAGGTACGTGATAGACTCCGTAGTGGAAAGACCATTTTTAATGTTGGTTAAGGGTTGGAAGGGAAAGTGCCAATCCAAGGGGGCAAGGCCTAAGTCAAAGGCCAAGGCTGCCCAACCTTGGCCAAGCACTGTTCCAAGTCCATGGACCACTTCACGGTCAGTAGCCTTGACCACGACCTGTATAAGTGGCCGTAAAGGTCACTTGTTGGCATGGGAGGCAAGGAACTTTGGCCAAGCTACTGCCCCAACTTCACGGACCACTCCACGGTCAGTGGTCTTGACCACGGACCATAGAAGTGGTCGTGAATATGCCTTAGCATCTTGAGGCATGGAAAGGAAAAAGAGAAACTACCAAAGAGGACCACGGGCACCACCACTGGCCGTGGTCCCCTTTCACGGTCCGTAAAAGTGGACTTGGTCCTTGACGGGGCTGCCCAAGTGAGGGGTTTTAAAGTAATTTTGTTTTAATGTTTTATTATGTGGGGTTGATTTTAAATTGTTTATATCATAAATATAAATAGTTTCAAGTCCTGAAACACTTCATTTATTCCTTTATTCAAACCACCCAGATCAAAACCCCAAAGTTCTTCCTTCTCAATATTTCTCTCTCTAACTCAAGGAAGAAGAAGAAGTGAAAGCTAGTGTTTGGATTCAAGGCTTTATTCATAAAAATTCTTGGGGAATCTTAGTAAAGGTATAGTAATCCTTCATCTAGGGTTAGTTTTCACTCTAGAGTCAATTTCAAAGAAATTTTCAAAGTTCATGAAAAACCAAGGGTTTTACTCAATCTCATGGGTTCTTTCTCCAAATGATTTCAAATGGTGTCTAATGTCGTATATTGATTGTACTTATGTTTGATTGATGGTTTATGATGAAAATATTCTATAAACCCGTGATTTCTCTCAATTCCTAAATTGTGCCTTTATGAAGTGGGTTTGTTGATTATGAAAGCTTATGATTGAAATATGTCTAAACTGCTTTGGGCTATTGAATTGTATCATTATTTATGCCTTAATTATGTTATATTCTAGGTATGTTGATGATTTGAGATTTATGGCCTTGAAGGCAAGTTCTGACTAAATTACTTGTTGAATTAGAATTGTGCTAGAGATGTTGATCCACTTGAAAGGTGGAGGTGTTTACTTACTAAGTATATGAATGTGAATTCAGTGAAGTTGAGGGGATCATGTTGTGATGGTAAAAGTGTTATTATTGAAAGGCTATTTCTCAATTTGACACTCATGTATGATGATGATGTAATGTGAAGTATTGTCTTATATATATTGTATATCTTGGATTGGTAGGCTTAGGCATCCTTTCTTGGGTAATGAATGTGTCTTGACTTGATGAATATAAATCTATAGGCTATGGTATTCCTTTCATATATGAATGATGAATATGTCTTGACTTGATGGCTATGAATTGATAGGCTTTAGGCATTCTTTTCATAAATGATCTAATGTAATAAAGACTCTAGAATCGATAGGCTAGTCGATTCACTTTCTTAATGAGTCAATGTACCATGAATCGATGGGCTAATGGCATTCTTTTCACGAGTATAAGCATGTAATGAGGGACCATGATTCGATAGGCTTATAGCATTCTTGTCATAGGCACCCTAGAGCTATCGTTGGATATACCATGGATCGATAGGCTTATAGAATTCCTTCCTTGGGTAATGATGTATTATGGGTTGATAGGCTTATTGAATTCTTCCCTAATACACTAATGTAATGAGAATGAAATAATCTATGGGAATGTAGGCTAAGCACCGAGTGGATATGGTTAGATGGAAACTCTCCCAATCATAGGTTAGAGTTCCAAGGAACATCTTCTTATCCCATAACTATGTGCCCACATAGGATATTAGAGAGCGGATTTCATCCAAGCTAAGGATTTATCCGAGCTAATTTTATCGTTCTACCTTAGGCAAGTAGAACACCTCTTTACGGTGCGGGGCTTTATGACACCGGATTTCATGTCTAGCTTGCATGGTCTATGTCGGTTAAACGCTTATTCCCATCATGTGAGATGTGCATTATGGTTTCTTGAGAGGGTCTACGAAGTGTAGGTGGTAGTATGGGATGACATCTATGCATTGCACTAGTAGGCTTTGATAGGATCATAGTGAGTTCTCTAAGTCTTAATGACTAATGAATGAAAGTCCTCTAAATGAACTATTTGAAGAATCTTGACTCCTAAATGCTTAATGTGATACCCATGCGATACTTGGGTTAGATTATAAGCTATTCTCCCATGTCATGCCTTATGAAATGTTATGTCTCTTATGTGTGGATATTGTTCAAAGGTGAAAAGAAAGGAATGGTAAGTTCACTTTTGGTGACCTTAGTGTGGTGCCTTTGTAAGGATGGTGATATGGGATACTATTTGTGCATTGCAGAAAGTATAGCATAAGGATTACTTGAGGTAAAGGTAATTGTTTGCATGATGATATTGTTTAAATGTGGTATTATGACTTGCATGATGATTATACTTGTATTGTATGTCTCTTATGCTATTGTACATGATAGTTCTAAAAAGTGGCATAATGTGTGGTTTCCAACCAAAAAGTCCCCTTTAAACCATGTTTTTGCATGGTCATCATACTTAGTACATTTTTGTGTGCGAACCCATATTTTCCTATTTTTACTACAAGTGTAGGCTCCGGCAAGTGATTGGTTCTAGCTAGGATTGAAGTGCTTGGATAGAGTTTTCCTCCAAGACTTGGTATGTCCTCATAGGTCAAGGAAAGGACTTTTATTGTTTTATAGTTCTTTCTTATTTTGAGACTATTGTTAAGACTTCAATTGTAAAGAGTCGTGACCCTATCTTGTTAAAGTTTTGTCTAAGATGGCCATGTGAGACTTAGTCTTCCGTTGTGTTTTTTGAAAGATTTCTATGAGTATTGAATGTTTTGAATCGTATGATTTTGAATATAAAGTTTTTAATTCCGCGCTATTTTCATTATTGAATGTAATGAATGACTATGAAGCTTGTATAAGACCCCTTTCGGGATCGAGTATGTCTTGTTACGACTCGGGGGTGCTCTCGGGTCGTGACAAACACGGTATCAGAGCATAAGATTTTGGAAATGGTCTTTAGGATCAAAGTCTCACAAGCCATGTCTAGTAGAGTCTCGTTCATCGGTGTGATTCGCGACACATCTATGAGCGAGAGGCAATAGGACGTTAGAAAGTTACACTTCTTTCATATTCTTGAAGTCGTGCCTTAGAGTTTAGTTTTATAGATGTCCTTTTCCTAACCCTTCTCTTGTGTTTATAGGATATGAATGCAAGGGCTAACCTAAAAAGGATGGAAGAGGAGATAGGAAATGAGGGAGTTCCTCCCCAAGGTCTTCAAGGTGACCAAGTGCCTTCAGAGAATCAAGTTCTGGTGGATCCCCCAGCCATGACCAATGAAGAGATTAGGGTGGGTTTTCTAACCCTAGATCAAGCCAGGATGGCTCAAGCTAATCGAGATGTGGGGCCTAGGGTGAATGCTAATGAGAATACCATGGCCCCAAGGTTGAGAGACTTTGTGAGGATGGATCCTCTAATATTTCTTGGTTCTAGAGTGGGAGAGGATCCCCAAGAATTCTTGGATGAAGTATATAAGATAGCCAATGCTATGGGGGTATCTTCTAGGGAGAAAGCGGAGTTGGCTTCCTATCAATTGAAAGAGGTGGCCCAAGTGTGGTTCACTCAATGGAAAAGCAATAGGCCTTTAGAAGCGGGCCCAATAGAATGGGAAGAGTTTAAGGGAGTTTCCTTGGTAAGTACTTTCCCCGTGAGAAGAGGGAGTGTATGGTTGTTGAGTTTATCAATCTTAAGCAAGGTAGCATGAGTGTGGAAGAGTACTCTTTGAAATTTACTCTATTGTCTAAGTATGTTCCATCCTTGGTGTCTAACCCTAGGGATGAGATGAGTAGGTATGTGATGGGTATATATCGACCTAGTTGAGGAAGAGTGTCGTACGATGATGCTCCATAATGATATGGACATTTCCAGACTTATGGTGTATGCTCAATATATTGAGGAGTCCAAACTTAAGAGGAAGGGTAGGGAGTTGAAAAATGATAGGTCCGATGAGCAAGGTCAACTTATGTTCAAGAAGAGAGCTCATAACCATAATTCTTCTAGTACTCCTAAGGCTAATGAGGAGAAAGGTGGTGGATTTCAATCTTCTAAACCTCTTTGCACCACTTGTGGGAAGAGGCATCATGGGAAGTGCCTAGCTGGTACTAGTGGGTGCTATGGTTGTGGAAAGAATGATCATCAAGTGAGGAATTGTCCTACTCTTACGGCTAGAGGAAGGGAGGCCAAACAAGCTTCTTATGTTGGCCCGGATCCTAATGCTCCAAAGAAGAACCGTTTCTACACTCTTGAAGCTAACAAGAACAAGGAGATAATCCGGATAAAGTTACCGGTAAGTTATAGTTCCTTTTGTTGTGATGAGATCTTTTTGTTGTTGTTCATGTTATCCTTAGTTAGGTTTACCCTTAAGTGGGGGATGGTATGTTGAATAGTAGGTTGTGGTGAGTGTTGATGTCCTTATCTCTTTCTTTCTATTCTTATTCAAGCTTGAAACCAAGAGCTCCTAGTAGCTTGTATCATGTTTTGGAGCCCTTTGTGAAAATGAGTTTCCATGGTCTCCTTATGTTATGCATGTTTTGATGAAGTTTATGTTCATATGAGAAAATGAGTTTTCATGATTGTGTTCCTCATGTTGATATGCATCTACAATGAGCTGCTTCATGAGTTGACTTGTTGAGCATGCTTAAATGTGTTCTTGAAAAGACTTGCATAAATTGCCTTATGATGTTGTAATGAGCATGATGTGAATGGGAGAAGGAAGTTCCTCCAATTAAATGTTAATGTTAATGTTTTGTGCATAATGAGTTTGTAGATATAGTTCCTACTTTCTTATATATGCATTGAGCTTATTGATGTGGAGTTGATGTTTCCTCCTATGATGTTTTCCATGTGTATTGATGTGTCATGATTGTGGGCTGCTAGTCTTGAGTCCTTACCCTTGATGTGTTTAAAGTGTCATTCGAGGACGAATATTCCTTAGTGGGGGATAATGTAACGACCCTAAAAATGAACTAGTAAAACTAGAGCCTAATAACTTGTTGTTCCAAACCTTGTTTGACGGAGTTTAGTGAGTCAACGTCAAGGTATGTGATAGACTTCATAGTAGAAAGACCCTTTTTAATGTTGGTTAGGGGTTGGAAGGGAAAGTGTCAAACCAAGGGGGCAAGGCCTAAACCAAAGGCCTAGGCTGTCCAACCTTGGCCAAGCACTGTCCCAAGTCCACGGACCACTTCACGGTCAGTGTCCTTGACCACGGTCCGTATAAGTGGCCATGAAGGTCACTCGGTGGCATGGGAGGCAAGGAACTTTGGCCAAGCTACTGCCCCAACTTCACGGACCACTCCACGGTCAGTGGACTTGACCACGGACTGTAGAAGTGGCCCTGAAGATGCCATAGCATCTTGGGGCCTGGCAAGGCAAAAGATAAACTGCTCAAGAGGACCATGGGCACCACCACGGCCGTGGTCCCCTTTCACGGTCCGTAGAAATGGACTTGGTCCCTGACGGGGCTGCCCAAGTGAGGGGTTTTTAAGTAATTTTGTTTTAATATTTTATTATGTGGGGTTGATTTTAAATGGTTTATATCATAAATGTAAATATTTTCAAGTCTTAAAACACTTCATGTACTCCTTTATTCAAAACACCCAAACAAAAACCTCAAAGTTCTTCCTCTCTCAATATTTCTCTCTAACTCAAGGAAGAAGAAGAAGTGAAAGCTACGGTTTGGATTCAAGGCTTTTTTCATCAAATTTCTTGGGGAATCTTAGTAAAGGTATTGTGATCCTTCATCTAGGGTTAGTTTCCACCCTAGAGTGAATTTGAAAGAAGTTTTCAAAGTTCATGAAAAACCAAGGGTTTTTCAATTTCATGGGTTCTCTATCCAAACGATTTCAAGTGGTTTCAAATGTCATATATTAATTGTATTGACTTTAAATTAATGGTTTATGATTAAAATATTCTATGAACCCAAGATTTCTCTCAATTTCCTAAAATGTGCCTTTATGAATTGGGTATGTTGATTGTGAAAGCATATAATTGAAATATGTCTAAATTGCTCTTGGCTTTAAAATTGTATCATTATCTATGCCTTAATTATGGTAAATTGTTAGTGTGTCGATGATTTGAGAGTTATGGCCTTGAAGGCAAGTTTTGACTAAATTACTTGTTGAAGTAGAATTGTGCTAGAGATGTTGATCCACTTGAAAGGTGGAGGTGTTTACTTACAAAGTATATGAATGTGAATTCAATGAAGTTGAGGTGATCATGTTGTGATGGTAAAAGTGTTATTATTGAAAGTCTATTTATCAATTTGACACTCACGTATGATGATGATGTAATGTGAAGTATTGTCTTCTATATATTGTATATCTTGGATTGGTAGGCTTAGGCATCCTTTCTTGGGTAATGAATGTGTCTTGACTTGATAAATATGAATCTATATGCTATGGTATTCCTTTCATATATGAATGATGAATATGTCTTGACTTGATAGCTATGAATTGATAGGCTTTAGGCATTCTTTTCATAAATGATCTAATGTAATAAAGACTCTAGAATCGACAGGCTAGTCGATTCACTTTCTTAATGAGTCAATGTACCATGAATCGATAGGCTAGTGGCATTCTTTTCATGAGTATAAGCATGTAATGAGGGACCATGATTCGATAGGCTTATAGCATTCTTGTCATGGGGACCCTAGAGCTATCCTTGTATGTACCATGGATCGATAGGCTTATAGCATTCCTTCCTTGGGTGATGATGTATTATGGGTTGATAGGCATATGGCATTCTTCCCTAATACACTAATTTACTGTGAATGAAATAATCTATGGGAATGTAGGCTAAGCATCGAGTGGATATGGTTAGATGGAAACTCTCCCAATCTTATGTTAGAATTCCAAGGAACAACTTCCTATCCCATAAATATGTGCCCACATAGGATATTAGCCAGCGAATTTCATCCAAGCTAAGGATTCATCCGAGCTAATGTTATCGTTCTACCTTAGGCAAGTGGAACACCTCTTTACGGTGTGGGTGTTTATGACACCGTATTCCATGTCTAGCTTGCATAGTCTATGTCGGTTAAGCGCTTTTCCCATCTTGTGAGATGTGCATTATGGTTTCTTGAGAGGTTTTATGAAGTGTACGTGCTAGTTTAGGATGCCATATATGCATTGCACTAGGAGTCTTTGATAGGATCATAGTGAGTTCTCTAAGTCTTAATGACTAATGAATGAAAGTACTCTAAATGAACTATTTGAAGAATGTTGACTCCTAAATTCTTAATGTGATACGCATGCTATACTTGGGTTAGATAATGAATTATTCTCCCTTGTCGTGCCTTATGAAATGTTATGTCTCTTATGTGTGGACATTGTTCAAAGGTGAAAAGGAAGGAATGGTAAGTTCCTTTTGGTACCTTAGTGTGGTGCCTTGGTATGGATGGTGGTATGGGACGCTATACGTGCATTCTAGAAGGTATAACATAAGGATTACTTAAGGTAAAGGTAATGGTTTGCATGATGATATTGTTTAAATGTGGTATTATGACTTGCATGATGATTATACTTGTATTGTATGTCTCTTATGCTATTGTACATGATATTTCTAAAAAGTGGCATAATGCATGTTTTCTAACCAAAATGTCCCCTTTAAAGCATGTTTTTTTATGGTCATCATACTTAGTACATTTTTGTGTGCTAACCCATATTCTCCTATTTTTACTACAAGTGTAGGCTCTGGCAAGTGATTGGTTCTAGATAGGATTAAAGTGCTTGGATAAAGTTTTCCTCCAAGACTTGGTATGTCCTCATAGGTTGAGGACAAGGACTTTTATTGTTTTATAGTTCTTTCTTATTTTGAGACTATTGTTAAGAGTTCAATTGAAAACGGCTGTGATCCTATCTTGTTAACGTTTTGCCTAAGATGGCCATGTGAGACTTAGTCTTCCGCTGTGTCTTTTGAAAGATTTCTATGAGTATTGAATATTTTTAATAGTATGGTTTTAAATATAAAGTTTTTAACTCTGCGCTATTTTCATTATTGAATGCAACGAATGACTATGAGGCTTGTATAAGACCCATTCGGGGTCGACTACGCCGTGTTACGACTAGGGGGTACTCTCGGGTCGTGACAATCCTTTTACATCGTGTCAACACTACCACACAAATATCCCCAGGATATAACCAGACTGTCACACAGTTATCTGTTTGTCGCAACGCACATCTAGATTTTTCGCTTACAAACCACATCGTAATTTATCTAGACCCTTGCACGTAATCTCGTGATAACTGTCTTTTCACAACAAGTTTGACACTACTCAAGCAATTACAACTTGCAGATAAGTCCAAATTCGTTAATTAGTTCATTCCATAAATGACTGTTACTAATTATATATGCCTTCTACTGCCCCTAAGGCCAAATACCAATTGGAACCTTCTCAGTTCCAATTAAACATGCCTTTCTCAGTAAGGTCATGATTCGTCCAGATTGCAATTTGGATTTCTGGAAAGAACGATTCATCAGTGGATTGCCCCCTCTCTTTGCAGATAAGGTAAGAACAAAAATCCAAGATCGCAATAATGGTAATATTCCCTATGGCAATCTTACTTATGGTGATTTAGTAAGCACCATCAATATTGTAGCCCTTGAGCTTTGCACAGATATTAAACTCAAACATCAGCTCAAGAAAGAACAATCCTCATCCAGAAAGGAACTTGGAAGTTTCTGTAGGGATTTTGGTTTTATCACTCCACCAGATAAAATCAATAAAGACAAAAAGGAAAAATCCCATAGGAAGAAGTCTCGAAGAAGAGATGATTCTACCAGGCTTAAGAAAAAGAAATCTAGGTCCAAGAGACCTAATGATGCCAAAGTAGATGTATGTTGGACTTGTGGCAAGACTGATCATAAAGCCAATGAATGTCGCTCCAAAACCAAGAAGAAGAAGATTAAACTTCTTAATATCGATGAAGAAACAAAAGGTAAACTTCTTGCTATTCTTGATGAACCTTTCTCTGAATCTTCAGGTGCATCTGATGAATACAGTGATGATAAAGACATTGATCTTGATTATCATTCAGACGCCAGTCAAACAGGAAAAGATTGCACTTGTACTGAAGCTTTCTGTACTTGTGATATTACACCTCAAATTCGAGTACTTTCTGACCATTCGAAAGAAGCTCTCTTTGATGTCATCCAACACATTAATGATAATGAGGCTAGGAACCGTTTTCTCCTAGAACTCAAAAATCTTCTTCTCAATAAGGACAAACCTAAAACCCGTCCGATAATTGAACCTTTCAGTATGAAGCAAATCATGAATCGTTCAGATACCCTTTCCGAACCATCTATTTCAGATCTTCGTCACGAAGTATCTAGTCTCAAAGAAGAGATAAAAATTATTAAATCTCGACTTTGTATTGTCGAAACTGACATTCTCACAAATCAAGTTCCTAAAGGAGCTGCCTTCCATGACCTTGAGTGTAACCAGAGTTCTTCTCACGAAGACCTTGATGATAACATTGGTATTGACCCCTCCAATATCAATAATGATCATTCAGTGGAACCTTTTGTTACCAATACAGGTAATGACACCTCCTCCTCTGCAGCACCAGGAGTAACGGTAATTTCTTCTATTAGACCGCAGAGTCATCATATACCTATAAAAATTGTAGTTAGTAAACATTTTGTTATTAATAAAATTTATTTGCTTGACAGTGGTGCAGATAGGAATTGCATTGTAAAAGGTATTGTTCCAACCAAGTATTTACAAAAAAGTACTTCAAAATTATACTCCGCTACAGGAGAACCTTTGAAAATAAATTATAAGCTCTATATTTGCAATAATGGCATTTGTCTAACAAATGATTTTGTGATTACTGAAGATATCAATGAAGATATTATTCTTGGAATACCTTTTATCACACAGATAAAACCTTATTTTACTGACCTTGATGGCATTACTACTACTATTATTGGAAGAGATCTACACTTTCCTTTTGTTAAAACCCTTTCACAAGATGAAAGTAATTTTGTAAGAGAAAACACTGTTTTCAGAATTAATAACCTTTCCCAACATATCACCTTTCTAAAGGATGAAATTCGTGTTAAGAAAATCGAACAGATTTTAAAAACCCCGGAGATAGTTACTAAGATAGCTAATCTTCAAGAAAAATTTGAAAAAGAAATATGTTCTGATTTTCCTAATGCTTTTTGGGAATGTAAGAAAGATACAGTTGATTTACCATACATTGAAGGATTCAATGAACAGGCTATTTCCACTAAGGCAAGACCTATTCAGATGAATCATGAAATGATGGAATTTTGTAAAAAGGAGATTGATACTCTTTTAAAAAATAAGATTATTAGGATTTCTAAATCCCCTTGGAGTTGCTCTGCTTTCTACGTCAACAAAAACGCAGAGAAAGAAAGAGGAGCACCTAGACTTGTAATCAATTACAAGCCATTAAATTCTATTTTAAAATGGATCAGGTACCCCATACCTAACAAACGGGATCTTTTAAAAAGAACCTTTAAAGCCAACATTTACAGTAAATTTGATATGAAATCAGGATTCTGGCAAATTCAGATTTCGGAAAAAGATAAGTATAAAACTGCTTTCAACGTCCCATTCGGACAATATGAATGGAATGTTATGCCTTTTGGGCTCAAGAATGCCCCTTCGGAATTCCAGAATATCATGAATTCTATATTCAATGATTACTCTTATATGTCGATTGTTTATATTGATGATGTGTTAATCTTTTCAGAGAACATTGATTCCCATTTCAAACATCTCAACACTTTCTTCAAAGTTGTAAAAAATAATGGTCTAGTGGTCAGCGCCAAGAAAATGGTACTATTCCAAACCACCATTAGGTTTTTAGGCCATGATCTTTACCAAGGCACTTATAAGCCTATTTGCAGAGCCATTGAGTTCTCTTCTAAATTCCCAAATGAGATCCCCGACAAAACCCAGCTTCAGAGGTTTTTAGGAAGCCTAAATTATGTAGCTGATTTTATTCCAAAAGTCAGACAAACTTGTGAACCTTTATATAAGAGACTTAGGAAAAACCCAGTTCCCTGGAGTACTGAACAGACTGAAGCTGTCATCCAAGTCAAAGCTCTTGTACAAACTATTCCATGTTTAGGGATCCCTAATCCAGATGCTTTTATGATTGTTGAAACTGACGCATCTGATGCAGGCTATGGAGGAATTCTTAAACAAAAAGTAGATCTTCAATCTACAGAGCAATTAGTTCGTTTCACATCAGGAATCTGGAATTCCGCACAAAAAAATTATTCTACTGTTAAAAAGGAAGTCTTATCTATCGTGCTATGTATCACGAAATTTCAAGACGATCTTATTAATAAAGAATTTTTATTAAGAGTAGATTGTAAATCTGCTAAAGAGATTTTACAAAAAGATGTTAAAAATCTTGTTTCTAAACAAATCTTTGCTAGATGGCAAGCTCTACTATCTAGCTTTGATTTTGAAATTGAATTTATTAAAGGAGAAAACAATTCTCTACCTGATTTTCTAACCCGTGAATTTTTGCAGGGTAAACATGAGGCCGTTTAGACCAATCACTCCTTCTAAAGGAGAAAACAATCTCCCAAAAGCAAAAATGGCTAGACCATTTGTTCCTCCCCCACTCACTCCAGCAAAAGTTGAACCTTCGGTTAGGCCTGAACTAACCTTCCAAAATAAATTCACAGCATTGGCTGATTTTCCAAGGCTACCCTGCCCTACACAACCAAAGCCTACAAAGCTTCTTTGTCCACCTCAACCAAAGTTGATCAACCTCAGACCAACAAAACCTCAAGTTCAAGAGGCATCTTCTAGTTCGGTCCAAACCAAAGCTAGTTATGCTATAAAGACGCCTGAATCCTATGCCCAAGCGGTTAATCCTGAATTAACCAAAACAGTCCCTACCAAAGCTATTCCAAAAGAAGAATCTTTTGCATTTATTGTCTCACAGACATTACCTTTAATGGCCCTCAATAAAGAATATGAAAATTTTGACATAGGCACTTTGATCAAACCGTGCTACACAGATTTCAACTATGTGGATACTGAAAATCCATTGAAAACAAGAAGATTTTACGAAGCTATTCTTATAGACACTGACTCTATAGAAATTGAGCATTCTAGAGATGCTAATAATTATATCCAATATTCAAGATTTACTATCAAGAAGATCTTGGATCCTTTTGAATGGTTTGCAGATCATCTACACACTCCTATTGCATTGACAATGGCTCACAAACCCCAGACTTATAATTGGCATAATTATAAGGCAGCATGGATGAACTTTCTTTATTTGAGGCCAAGACATACTTGGTTCGTGAAGTATAGTTCTAATATTACTAAGACTACCATTCCCAGATGGTTCTATGAATGGTGGAACTTATTCGGGGGGATTGAGAAAATTCTCCCACAACAATTTCTCAACAGGTTTGAAGAATTCCAAAACAAAGAAGGAATTACTACTTTACCAGAGCATATTAAATTATGCAAATATTATATCCAAAGGCGAATATCCTATATTATTACTTGGAACTTCTTCAAGATTAATGTAGAGCGTATTCAATATTTGAGCAAACAAATCCAAGTTAAAGGTTGGGTTCCCAAACAACCAAATGCTAAGGTACAAGAGAAGGCCAGATCTTCTTCCAAGAAATTATCCAAAGCAGCTCTCAAACAGAAATTGAAAGAAGCAATGGATAACTTAGATGATTATGATGAAGATCAAATCATGAAGATGATTGAAGACGCTGCTTCCACAGAAAGCAGCAGTGAAGATAATGGTGATATGTGTAATCCTAAAGGTTTAGCCTTGGCTTACATGGAACCTGATTATGAATAAGAAAAAGACCATTGTGGAAAAATAGAGGCAAAGCCGGAATTATTTTTCCATATAGTGGCATTTCACTATTCTAAATTAGCATCCAATGAGAAGCTACAAGACAAAATACTTAGGGAAAAGACATTCCCATTATCTCTACTTTATTAAAGGAAGATTCCCACTCAACCATTTCCGACAAAAGAAGTAGGACACATTGTTTCCACTATCTTTTAATAGCACCCATGTTAGTGTCGGCAATATCTTCGCCGTCCATTTGTATGCCTAAGATATAAAGGCAATCCCCCATTTCTCCTATAAAAGGAGCATTAGTTTTCCCTTTAGAGGCATCAGATAGTTTCCAATATTCTGAAAACCTCTCTCTCTCTGTAATCTATTTTCTTTATGTTCTTGCTTGCAATGTTTGGAGTTCATCAATAAACGTCAGTTGTTTGTAAGTTCTTTCTTCTTATAATTCCGCATAATTTAAGATCCTTTTTATGGTAATAGCAAGAAGTTTACCTTTTGTTTCTTCATCGATATTAAGAAGGTTAATCTTCTTCTTCTTGGTTTTGGAGCAACATTCATTGGCTTTATGACCAGTCTTGCCACAAGTCCAACATACATCTACTTTGGCATCATTAGGTCTCTTGGACCTAGATTTCTTTTTCTTAGGCCTGGTAGAATCATCTCTTCTTCGAGACTTCTTCCTATGGGATTTTTCCTTTTTGTCTTTATTGATTTTATCTGGTGGAGTGATAAAACCAAAATCCCTACAGAAACTTCCAAGTTCCTTTCTGGATGAGGATTGTTCTTTCTTGAGCTGATGTTTGAGTTTAATATCTGTGCAAAGATCAAGGGCTACAATATTGATGGTGCTTACTAAATCACCATAAGTAAGATTGCCATAGGGAATATTACCATTATTGCGATCTTGGATTTTTGTTCTTACCTTATCTGCAAAGAGAGGGGGCAATCCACTGATGAATCGTTCTTTCCAGAAATCCAAATTGCAATCTGGACGAATCATGACCTTACTGAGAAAGGCATCTTTATAATGGATGAATTTGTCTAAATTTGGACAACTTAGATTGCTTAGGATCTGGAGACTCCTGTCTTGGAACAACTTTGGTTCTCCAATAAAATGTTTGGCAATGTGGTAAAGCAAAGTAGCACAAGCATCTTCTCTTGTGACAATGGAAGTGGATGGTGTATTACCTTCCATTTTTACAACGGTTTCTGTTGCAGTGGCGTTAACAATGAGTTGCTTGATCTCATCAGTGCAATAGTTATCCCACCAATGTTTCAGCATTCCTGTGAAACCTGCAATGACCATATTAGCAGCATCTCTGTCTGCTGACCCACGCATTTTATATGCAGTAATAGCCACACCCATTTCATGGAGTTTATTGTATACTTGATGCTCAGCTAGGCCATCAATATTCCATTCGGTGATGCTTCTTCCTTCGTGAGAGGAAGTGGATAAAAAGGCATTTTCCTCATATTGTAAGTCTGGGAAAGATGGTTTATCATGGTAGTTTTTCATATTGTGAAAACGACTACTGGCAAGCTTTTGGAGAAGGTTGGATTTCTCTTGGGCTCTAGAATTGGGTTCTTCATGAAGGGTAGAAACCTTTTTTGAAGTTTTATCCTCTTTTACAGAGATATTGAAATTGTTGAGTTGTGCATTGATTTTCTCAATGATGTTTCCGGTTACTTCAAAAGTATCAGAAAGTTTTGGGAATTTTTCTTTGGAAAATTCAGGGATTTTGAATCCTGGATAGGTTTCTATATTATGGTTGGAAGAAGTAGAAGCCGGGGTTGGCCTCCCACTGAGGCTAGGTTTAGTATCTTCTATCTGTCTAGAGATGGTATGAAGGATTTGGTTAGAGTAATTGTTTTGTTCAACTACTCTGTCAATATCTGCAGATGTTAGTGGTCCGTCTGCTTTATCACTTTTCTCTTTGAAGGGAGCAGCTTTGATTACTGTACCTGCAATAGGAATGTTAATTCCTTCTAAAGGAGGGGTAATAGATTCGACAATTTTATTGGAAGAAGTGTACCACTTGTTAATGATAACTTGTAATGACTCCGTACAATTTTCAATCCTACCAGTCATTTCAAACCATTTGAAGAATTCAATTTCACAACCAATTCTTCTCATATCCTTCATCCATAAATCTCTAAAGGACTCTCTTTGCCTAAGAGTATAAGAAGAAACATACCATTTTCTCTTTACTTGATTGTCAGGATGAGTCCATTGTTCTTGTAGGATGCCAGAGTTGGGTTCAAAGGTTTTGTTTACCTTGAGCATTCCTAACCATGATGGTTTTTCCTTGGGAGGTTCCATCTCACTTGCAGTAGGACTACCTGGAATATCTTGGTAAAATACTTTGGGTACGTTACCTGAAAAGTCTACTCCTGTGACTTTACCTTTACTGTTGTCAGCAACAGAAATGATTTCATCATCATCTACTACCTCCTCCGGGGTTTTTGAAGAAGAAGGTGGTCTGGGAACGGGTCTCGAGGGACACGATGTAGAAGGGGACCAAGACGACCTTCGATTCGAAGAAGATCTCCTTGCAGGATTGTCTAAGAATTTGAGTTCTATAGACCCATCTGGAAACTGAATAACTCTTTCGATCTGTGATCGTTCAGAGTGTGAAGCAAAGGGTTGAGTTATGTTTTCAAAATGCCAATCATTACTGGAAAGTATATCTTTCCATTGTAAAGTTCGAGGAACAAAGATGGAACTATGTTCATGTTTGGCTTCCATAAGCATAGTCTCACCCCTTATACTCGTATGACGAGCTTTGGGAGCAAGGTGTGTTTTCATGAGACGGTAATATACTCGATAGATAATGGCTATTTCACGAGTATTGATTTTACTGTTCAAGTTTTTGGTTTTGACATTGAGGGTCAATGAGTCCATGACATTTGGATCATTAATGTCAACAGAGAAGTTAGGATAACAATTAAAGTAAACTGGCCCATCAGCAAGATTACTCTGCAAAACTCCTAACATAGAGTCATCAAAATTCAAAAACTTGCCATCTCTAAGGATGACACAAACAGGAATATCAAGGCCTTTTCTAAAGAGAGGCTTTACAGCAACCTGTACTAAACCGATATGTAAATAGTTATAATCAGATTTATAACGATTTATATCATTTTCTTTAAGAAGTTGAATAATTTCTAAAGAATTATTAATAGCAAGAGTAGATTCACAAGTCTTAATATTTCGACGAGTAAGATAACTAAAATTACCTAAGTGGTAAATCTTTTTGAAAGGTTCTTCTGGTATGCTCCAGTTTTGTAAATCATTTTCTAATTTAGCAATCTTTGTAGATTGCGAAGATAGATTTATACTATTCAAAATGTTTTGATTATTTTCCATAAGATTAAAAATACTGTCTAATGGACTTACAGAACAAAATTTATTCTAATAAGTATAGAAATAATAATCAACATGCTAGCAAGTATATAGGGAATATTAAAATATATATCAAAGATCCGAATAGTGTTTCTAAAGGAGGTTCTCTTGGTTTTACAACAGTTCTTTTCCTAGAGTCATCTTAGCTACGGGACCACCATCAAACAGGTCTAAAAGCTCTCCTAGCTATAGTGACCTTACAGAATACGGCTGACCAACGTATGCTCCGGATATTAATCGGATACCTCATACAATTAGGAAAGAACGAATACCTCACACCAAGTATAGAAACAAAATATAGGAACATGATAAATATAATAATAAACTAATATATACAAACAGCATGCTGGAAATTATTAGAATACTACATTAAACTAATTTTGCCATGCCCTAGACAGTATATGTATTTAGCTGCTCATACTAAATACGTTTGCATGATGATATTGTTTAAATGTGGTATTATGACTTGCATGATGATTATACTTGTATTGTATGTCTCTTATGCTATTGTACATGATATTTCTAAAAAGTGGCATAATGCATGTTTTCCAACCAAAATGTCCCCTTTAAAGCATGTTTTTTTATGGTCATCATACTTAGTACATTTTTGTGTGCTAACCCATATTTTCCTATTTTTACTACAAGTGTAGGCTCTGGCAAGTGATTGGTTCTAGATAGGATTGAAGTGCTTGGATAAAGTTTTCCTCCAAGACTTGGTATGTCCTCATAGGTTGAGGACAAGGACTTTTATTGTTTTATAGTTCTTTCTTATTTTGAGACTATTGTTAAGAGTTCAATTGAAAACGGCTGTGATCCTATCTTGTTAACGTTTTGCCTAAGATGGCCATGTGAGACTTAGTCTTCCGCTGTGTCTTTTGAAAGATTTCTATGAGTATTGAATATTTTTAATAGTATGGTTTTAAATATAAAGTTTTTAACTCTGCACTATTTTCATTATTGAATGCAACGAATGACTATGAGGCTTGTATAAGACCCATTCGGGGTCGACTACGCCGTGTTACGACTAGGGGGTACTCTCGGGTCGTGACAATCCTTTTACATCGTGTCAACACTACCACACAAATATCCCCAGGATATAACCAGACTGTCACACAGTTATCTATTTGTCGCAACGCACATCTAGATTTTTCGCTTACAAACCACATCGTAATTTATCTAGACCCTTGCACGTAATCTCGTGATAACTTTCTTTTCACAACAAGTTTGACACTACTCAAGCAATTACAACTTGCAGATAAATCCAAATTCGTTAATTAGTTCATTCCATAAACGACTGTTACTAATTATATATGCCTTCTACTGCCCCTAAGGCCAAATACCAATTGGAACCTTCTCAGTTCCAATTAACTTGCTTGTTTCCCTTCAGCCGAGACTACGGCATCTAATTCACTTCATTGAGATACCAATTGGAATCGAGAGATACCAATTGGACTCAACTCATACCACAAGTGACAATAGTAGCTTGCGAGCCCCATATAACTGCTAATTTCAATCATAGAACTTGGTCTAACCCAATTCTTAACCGCCTCAATCTTTAACCGATGGTAACCAAACCTTAAATCAATATTAAAGAAAATCGATGCACCTTGAAATTGGTCAAAAAAGTCATCTATCTGAGGCAATGGATACTTGTTCTGAATGGTAACCTATTCAACTACAGGTGGTCTATACACATCCTCTATTGCTAGTGATAATGTTACCACTTTTGTTGCTCTAGTTCGGACCACAGAGTGAAGGAGGAAAGATGCCAATTTGTATCACTCAGATACCAATTGGATTCAAGTCATAGAACGAAGAAGTACAAAAAAAGTGAGTTTTTTTTCCTAAAGTCCTATAGCCTCTCGAAGAAAAGTACGGACGTCATCGTACCGTTCCTCAAGAATCTACTAGACTCATTTTGATACAATGAGATCAACGAACCTAAGGCTCTGATATCAACTTTGTCACAACCCAGACCGTCGTGATTGGCACACACACAAACCCTCCGGTGGGAGAACCATTACTACAACCCAAACAAACAAATTTTATGAAAACTAAGGCATTTAAAGATACAGAAGCAGGTTTAAATGACTATAAAAATGGAGTCCCTATAAACTCCAAGGCTTTAACAAACAACTAACCAAACTAATGCGGAATAACAATCCCTAGAACCTAAAAGCCATTGTACCAAAACTCTACAACGACAAGTCTAAGAATAAGGGGTACAACCCCAAAACTAAACAACACCTTAAACAAAAGACAGAGTCCAAAAAGAGTGGACTTAAACAAGAAAGATCCATGGCAGCCTAAAAGAACTGGCTCACCCTTGAAGCCAGTCACGCTCAATAGTCACCTAGCTGAGGTCTATCAATAGCCACCTGAAAATGCCCTGTACTACACAAAGAAAGAACAAGTGCAGTATCAGTACACAACCATAGTGTACTAGTAGGATTACGCGGCTATCCCATTAAATTCAACATACATAAGTCATTACACCAATATAATAATAGCACGCATACACCGAATATACACAATATTGATATCATTTACGAACAATGAACAATTTCACATTTATCAAGATATACAGTTATGTCAAATCAATAGTCCTCTGATGGAACCCACACCCAAACTGTTAGCATACTGTAACATGGTACCTGATGAGTCCACGATTTGGACTCATTTAGGGCTATATTTTGATAGAATTAGTGTCCTCAAATGCATATTTTGTCTCAATATCTGATAAAAATACTTAAGTTTCAGGTATTTGGAGTTTGAGGCAAAGCATGGACACTACTTGGCAAGAAGCAACAAGGCGGCTGAAAAGAACGAAGAAATGAAGACCTAAAGATCGCCGAGCCCAGTTGGTGTGTCACCGATCGGCCTAGAGATCGCCTTTTGTTCCAGTGCGCTGAGCCTTCAAGGAAAAGGTCAAGTTGGCGATGAAATGGTGTAGTCGGCGTGTAGCCGAACAATTTCGCGAAGCAGTACAATATCGCCCAACGACTCAAAACATGAAGAGGCTAAAGGCTAAAGCTGGAAGGCGATGAAATCGACCAAACGGCGAATCACCAAATGTATCAGCGATCCCGACTAACTACGCCGAAGAGTCCTTCGCAACACATTTTCAAACACTATAAATACTTGTTTAAATTTCTAGCTTAGTATCATATCACTATTATTCTTAGAACTTTTTACAGGTTTTTAGAGAGTCTAAGTTTTAGAGGATTTTGGAGACTTCGTTCTAAGACCTGGAAGATTCAAACGGTTTCAACTCCAAGAAATTGGACTTGGGTCTTTAAGATTCTTCACTCTTGATGTGTTTTAAGACTTAAATATTCATACCCAGCAGATGGAAACTGATATTAGTATAAATATTTATCAGTTTTACATGTATAGCTAAAACCCTAATTCTTCTGGTGTAATTTTGTGAATATGGGTTAGATTTGTTGGGTCTTGCTTTTTGATGCTTTATTTGTTGTTTAAATGTGATTTCGTTTAGTAGTTGCGTATGAACTTAATGGAGTTGTAGTTGCAAATACGATTCCATCTTAGTGTGTTTACCTTGCTCGAGAGAGAGGTCGTAAAACTAAGACTACTAAATTGATAGCCGGTGGTATTGGGTCAACATAGGTTCAGCTCAAGAGAGTGAATCCTAGTCCTTCTCCCACACATTCAGCTTGATAGAGTGAATGGGCTAAGGGAGAGGTTGTGCTTAAAGCGGCAACTTGATATTCGAGAGAAACCAAGTCGATTCGGGGTAAGGTTCTCGAGAGAAAATTTACCCCCACTATAGTCTAACCTAGTCACAAATACTCAATAATTTACTATCAAAAGCATGTACCCGATAGTTTAGTTTATCTCATATTCCTATCACATCCCAATAACCTTGTCTCTCTATCTAGTTTTCGTATATTTTCACTGGTTGTAGTTGTTAATTAATACAAACCCTCCCCCCAATTGATAATTGATGCTTGCGTCACCCCCTTTAGATTTAGTATGTTTATATTTGATAATTTTTATTGCTATGACTAATTAGAACTAAATTTTAGTTTTCTATTAATTCTCAAAACCACTCCTTTTGGACTTGACCCCAACCCTTGGTTGGGTTACTTTACTATTGTACAATCATAGACACTCGAATTGGAAGTTGTGTCTTGATTATGCAAACATCAAAAATTGCGCCGATGCCGGGGAGTGGTGTTAATTGAGAATTTGTAGTTAAGTAAAAAAAAATGTTCTTGTTCATTGTAGTTCTACTTACTTAATATATAGTTTTATTTCATTGGTTTGTGTAAATATTTCAGGAAGCATGAGTGTTAATTGCAGTAACGGAAGCCAGGTGGGCCACCAAGACGACATCGGAAATCTCATAATGTCCAGGAGCCCAACATTAATGACCCCCATCTCATGGGAGGTATTGGGGCCATCCGTTTACCTCCAGCCGAAGGAAATGTAGTGTTCCATATAGCGAGCACTATGTTGCAAATGTTCCAAATAAAAGGACTTTTCAGTGGATTGGCGTATGAGGATCCTCATGAGCATCTTCAAAACTTCGTAGATTTGTGCGGACCATTCTCTTTCAAAGATATCTCTCAAGAGTCAGTTTGGTTAAGGTTATTCCCTTTCTCGTTGATGGGAGAAGCATGCAAATGATTGGCGGAGTTGCCACGCAAATCCAACATTTCTTGGGAGGAGTTGGTCACCGCATTTAATGTGCGATTTTTCTCTCCCGCGAAGATGATGACGCTTCGGGACAGTATCCAAAGCTTTAAGCATCTAGAAGGAGAGCCTTTGCACGAAACTTGGTTGCGGTTCAAAAATTTGGTGCTTCAATGCCCAACCCATGGTCTGGTGGATAACGTGCTTCTATAGTACTTTTATCGGAGTTTGGACTCGGTAAATAAAGGTACTGCTGACCAACTTTCACCTAGAGGCATGATGAAAGTGGCCGTGAAGGCATTTGGTGGCATGGCTTGCAAGGCCCCTTGGCTAAGTCACTGCCTCCATCTTCATGAGTATCACCATGGGTCGTGGTGTAGACCACGAACCGTGGGAGCTTCCGTGAAGATTCTTTGGCCTTGGAGGGCTAGGCAGGTGAAGGAGGAGTTACTGCCTTAGGACCACGAGCAGTCAAAAAGGCCGCGGTCCACATTCATGAGCCGTGAAAGTGGGCGTGGTCCCTGACGGGGAAGCCCAATTTAAGGGTAATTGAGTAATTTCATTTTAAGTTTTATTAAGTGGGGTTTATTTTAAATGGTTTTTATATTATAAATATATAGTTTTAAGTCTTAAAACCATCCTTTAACTCATTATTCTCAAATATCTAAATCAAAACCTCCAAAGTTCTTCTCTCTCAATATTTCTCTATGAACTCAAGGAAGAAGAAGAAGTGGGAACTAGGGTTTGGATTCAAAACTTTCTTCATCAAATTTCTTTGGGAATTCATCAAATAAGGTATGGTGGCTCTTTATCTAGGGATAGTTTTCTCCCTAGAGACAAATCTCAAAATGGTATTCAAGGTTTTCAAAAGTTATGAAAATCCCCAATTCTTCCTCAACTCATGGGTTCTTGCATTAAACGGTTTCAAATAATTTATTATGATTATGTTATGGTATAAATGATGTTTTAAAAATGAAAAATTCCATGAACCCATGATCTCCCTAAATCCCTAAATTTGGCTTATGAATTGGGTTTTATGATAATGCTTGGGTATTGATGGAAATGTGCTTAGATTGAATTGTATTATTGAATCCTGTTGTTATCTATATCTATTGTTTGAAATTGGATAATGGTGATTTTGGTTTTGGAGAATGGTAAGTTGACCTACTTTCATGCTATGTTGGAATTGTTCTTGTTTGGATTGATCTACTTATGGTGGAGATGTTTACTTATTGAATGAGTATTGATTATGGCCTTGAAGGCATTATATAGTGAATTGGAGTATTGTCTAAATGTGTATATACTTGTATGTGCAATATGAGGGTTATGTATATGGTGTTCAAGAATAGCATAATGGTATATTATACAATGTGTATTTATGGTGATTGAAAGTGTGTTCTCTCCTAATGTTTATATGTGTTGATGATGGACTATGAAAGGTCTCTATATAGTAATGGTGTCTCTTGAACCGGTAGACCTAAGAATGGTACCCCTTAATGATCAGTCTAGGACCCTATGTGAATGTAAAGCCTTGAAGGGGTAAACCTAAGGGTGATGACCTCCTACTTGTGTGAACGATAGACTTTGAGTTGGTGGACCGGAACGGTAGAAAACCCTCTCTAAGAAAGTCAATGAACTACCCTTTATTAACCTTGATCGGTAGATTCTGGTGGTGCCCTTCTTGGTAGAGTGTTATGGGTCGGTAGGCCCAATGATGGCGCCCTCTCTAGTACTCACATGTGAATGAAATTACTCTATGGGTAATAAGGCTAAGCACCGAGTGGATATGGTTAAGATGGTGGCTCTCTTTGAGTATGAGGTTAGAGCACAATGAACGTCTTTGGATATCCCCTAAACCATGTGCCTACATGGGCTGTTTACTAGTTCTACCCTTGACAAGTAGAACACCTTCCACAGTGTGGGGTCTTATGACACCGGATTTCATGCCTAGCTAGTGTGGTCTATATCGGTGAATGCTTATATCCATCATGTGTGATGTGCACTCTAGTTATTGGATAGGTTCTACAGTGTGTAGGTAGTAGTATGGGATGCTATCTACACATAGCACGAGTAGGCTTTGAAGATGCTAAAGTGAGTTCCCTAAGTCTTAAATGACTATTATGTGAGCGTCCTCTAAATGCATAAATGTGTCCCTAAGCGTCTCAACTAATGAAATGTTAAATTAGTAGCTTATATTGATAGAATGAGTTGGTTATCATATTAAGTTGCAATAGAAGGGTCCTTATTTATGGTAGCCTTGGGGAACACTTAGGTGTGGCATGAAGAATGTAGTACGAGCAGCCCCCCCATGTCTTACTTAGGTGGGTCTTAGGGTAACTTTAGGTGGAGGGTCTAAGATGATGAAACAGTCTATTTGACAAATGTGCATATGTGTTGAAAATTTGTAATAGTTCAGCATGATTATAATATGGATATTGTCTTGTATGTAGATGTTGATTTATAATGTGTCTCATATTTATGTGGTTTATGGATATGTATCAAAAATGGCATAAAAGCATATATCTCAAATAAATGCCCCTTTCAGCATGTTTTTGCATGGTCATCTATCTTACTTAGTACTTAATTGTTCTAACCCCATTCTTTTCCTATGTTTTACTACAAGTGTAGGTGTTGGCAAGTGAGGTGCTTTCCACAGTGAAGCATGGGATTAGAGTTTCTCTCAAGACTTTTTGGTATGCCCTCATATGTCGAGGGCACGGATTCTATGTTCTAGTTTCTTTTATAAAGACTTTGTAATATACCTGTAGTATTCTTCTTTATTGTAAAGGGTTGTCTCCCTAGTATGTTTCTTGTGACTTGGGTCTAAGTTGGCCATGTGAGACTAGTATTCCGTTTGCGTATAAAGACTTCTTTAAAGTGTTATTGATTTTCAAGTCCTTTGATTTCGGTAAAAAGGTTTTAATTCCGCACTATTTTTATTGCCTATGTAATGAATGAATGCTAAGGGCTTTTATAAGTCCTCTTTGAGGTCGAATACGCCGTGTTACGACTTGGGGGTGTTCTTGGGTTGTGACAAACTTGGTATCAGAGCATAAGATTTTGAAAATTATCCTTAGGTTTAAAGTCTCACAAGCCACGTCTAGTAGAGTCTTGTTCATCGGTGTGAGTCATGACACATCTATGAGCAGGAGTCTATAGGACGTTAGAAGTTACACTTCTTTGATATTCTTGATATCATGCCTTAGAGTTGAGTCCTATAAGTGTCCCCTTCCTAATCCTTTCTTTTGTGTTTATAGGATATGAATACAAGGGCTAATCCTAGAAGAGCGAAACAGGAGAATGTGGATGGGGGAGTTCCTCCCCAAGGTCTTCAAGGTGACCAAGTCCCCATAGGCAATCAAGAGAATGAGGTTCCAGTGGTTCCCCCGGCCATGACTAATGAAGAGATTAGGGCGGCTTTTCTAACTCTAGATCAAGCCATGACGGCTCAAGCTAACCGAGATGTGGGGCTTAGGGTGAATGCTAATGAGAGTACCGTGGCCTCAAGGTTCAGAGACTTTGTGAGGATGAATCCTCCTAACTTTCTTGGCTCTAGAGTGGAAGAAGATCCCCAAGAATTCTTGGATGAAATCTATAAGATAGTCGATGCTATGGGGGTTTCTTCTAGGGAGAAGGCGGAGTTGGCTTCCTACCAATTGAAGGAAGTGGCCTAAGTGTGGTTCACACAATGGAAAGCCAATAGGCCGGTTGAAGCGGGTCCTATAGAGTGGAAAGAGATTAAAGAAGCATTCTTAGGAAGGTACTTTCCCTGGGAGAAGAGGGAGTGTAAGATTGAGGAGTTCATAAATCTTAAGCAAGGTAACATGAGTGTGGAGGGGTATTATTTGAAGCTTACCTTGTTGTCTAAATACGCTTCATCTTTGGTGTCTAACCCTAGAGATGAGATGAGTAGGTTTGTGACCGGTGTAACCGACCTAGTCAAGGAAGAATGTCGTACAACCATGCTCCATAATGATATGGATACTTCTAGACTCATGATGTATGCTTAATCCATTGAGGAGTCCAAGCTTAAGAGGTTGGGTAGAGATTTGAAGAGGGGTAGATCCGATGAGCAAGGTCAACCTAGGATTAAGAAGAGGGCTCCTAACCAAGATTCCTCAAGTGCTCCTAAGGATAATCAAGGGACTGGTGGTGGTTCTCAATTTGTTAAGCCTACTTGTCACACTTGTGGGAAGAAGCATTTTGGGAAGTCTCTAGCCGGTACTAATGGATGTTGTGGTTGTGGAAAGAATGATAACAAGGTGAGGGATTGTCCTACTCTTGCGGCTAGAGGAAGGGATACTAGACAAGCTTCTTTTAGTGGTCCTAAAGTTGATGATCAAAAGAAGACTCGTTTCTATTCTCTCCAAGACAACAATGACAAAGGAGCTAATCCGAATGGAGATGCCGGTAAGTTATAGTTCCTTGCTTTTGTGATGAGATCCTTATGTGTTGTTCATGATAGTCTAGTTGGGTTTCTTCTAAGTGGGGGATGGTTTGTTAAATAGTAAAGTTGTGAGAGCCAAATCTCAAAATGGTTTGCAAGGTTTTCAAAAGTTATGAAAAACCCCAATTCTTCCTCAACTCATGGGTTCTTGCATTAAACGGTTTCAAACGATTTATTATTATTATATTATGGTATAAATGATATTTTAAAAATGAAAAATTCCATGAACCCATGATCTCCCTAAATCCCTAAATTTGGCTTATGAAGTGGGTTTTATGATAATGCTTGCGTATTAATGGAATTGTGCTTAGATTGAATTGTATTATTGATTCCTATTGTTATCTATATCTATTGTTGGGAATTGGATAATGGTGATTTTGGTTTTGGAGAACGGTAATTTAACCTACTTTCATGCTATATTGGAATTGTTCTTGTTTGGATTGATCTACTAATGGTGGAGGAGTTTACTTATTGAATGTGTATTGATTATGGCCTTAAAGGCATTATATAGTGAATTAAAATATTGTCTAAATGTGTATATACATGTATGTGCAATATGAGGGTTATGTATGTGGGTTTCAAGAATAGCATGATGGTATATTATACAATGTGTATATATTGTGATTGAAAGTGTGTTCTCTCTTAATGTTTATATGTGATGATGATGGACTATGAAAGGTCTCTATGGTAATGTTGTCTCTTGAACCGGTAGACCTAAGCATGGTACCCCTTAATGATGAGTCTAGGACCATATGTGAATGTAAAGGCTTGAAGGAGTAAACCAAAGGCTGATGACCTCCTTCTTGTGTGAAATGATAGACTTAGAGTTGCTGGACCGGAACGGTAGAAAACCCTCTCTAAGAAAGTCAATGAGCTACCCTTTATGAACCTTGATCCGTAGATCCTTATGGTGCCATTCATGGTAGAGTGTTATGGGTCGGTAGGCCCAATGATGGTGCCCTCTCTAGTACTCATATGTGAATGAAATTACTTTATGGGAAATAAGGCTAAGCACCGAGTGGATATGGTTAAGATGCTGGATCTCTCTGAGTCTGAGGTTAGAGCACAATGAACGTCTTTGGATATCCCCTAAACCATGTGCCTACATGGGTTGTTTACTAGTTCTACCCATGGCAAGTAGAACACCATCCACGTTGTGGGGTCTTATGACACCGGATTCCATGCCAACCTAGTGTGGTCTATGTCGGTTAATGCATATTCCCATCATGTGGGATGTGCACTCTAGTTATTGGATAGGTTCTACAATGTGTAGGTAGTAGTATGGGATGCTATCTACACATAGCACGGGTAGGCTTTGAAGATGCTAAAGTGAGTTCCCTAAGTCTTAAATGACTATTATGTGAGCATCCTCTAAATGCATAAATGTGTCCCTAAGCGTCTCAAATAATGAAATGTTAAATTAGTAGCTTATATTGATGGAATGAGATGCTTATCATATTAAGTTGCAATAGAAGGGTCCTTATTTATGGTAGCCTTGAAGAACACTTAGGTGTGGCATGAAGAGGTAGTATGGGTTGCCCCTCCATGTCTTACTTAGGTGGGTCTTAGGGTAACTTTAGGTGGAGGATCTAAGATGATGAAACGGTCTATTTGACAAATGTGCATGTGTTGAAAATTGGTAATAGTTGAGCATGCTTATAATATGAATATTGTCTTGTTTGTGGATGTTGATTTATAATGTGTCTCTTATACATGTGGTTTATGGATATGTATCAAAAATGGCATATATCTCAAATAAATGTCCCTTTTAGCATGTTTTTGCATGGTCATCATACTTAGTACTTAATTGTGCTAACCCCATTCTTTTCCTATGTTTTACTACAAGTGTAGATGTTGGCATGTGAGGTGGTTTCCATAATGAAGCTTGGAATTAGAGTTTCTCTCAAGACTTTTTGGTATGTCCTCATATGTCGAGGGCACAGATTCTATGTTCTAGTTTCTTTTATAAAGACTTTGTAATAGACTTGTAGTATTCTTCTTTATTGTAAAGGGCCGTGTCCCTAGATGTTTCTTTGTGACTTGGGTCTAAGTTGGCCATGTGAGACTAGTATTCCGCTTGCGTATAAAGACTTCTTTAAAGTGTTGTTGATTTTCAAGTCCTTTGATTTTGGTAAAAAAGTTTTAGTTTGGCATTATTTTTATTGCTTATGTGATGAATGAATGCTAAGGGCTTGTATAAGACCTTTTCAAGGTCGAATACACCGTGTTATGACTTGGGGGTGCTCTCGGGTTGTGACACCGGGCTGCAATTGTCGGCCTCCTTGAACCTCTAGAGTAAGAACCCTGAATGTTACTTGAATTCTTGGCTTTCTTAGCCAATGCCTTAGCCTGACCATCTCACCTCACCCTTTCCACTTTCTTAACAAAATATGTTACCTCATAGAAGCTTTTTCCTGCAGAGGTCATATGAACAGACAATACCTGCAACTCAGAATTTAATCCCTTAACAAATAGGTAGATCCTCTCTTCCTCAGTAGTCGCCAATTGAGTAGCATATCTTGACAAAGCATGGAACTTAGCCTCATAAGCAGTCACAGACATACCACCTTGCTCCAAAGTCATGAACTCATCTTTCTTGTGATCTCTCAAGGTTCGGGGCTCATACTTTTTCAAGAATAGAGCATGAAGTTGGGTCCAAGTCAGTGGGGTAAAGCTGAAGATCTGCATTCCACACAAGCTCTCAACCACTGCGTAGCCTCGCCCTGAAGTTGGAAGGTCACAAACTCTACTCCATGCTGATGGACAATTCCCAACTTATGAAGCCTCTCATAACAATCTAGGATGAACTCATAAGCTTTCTTACTCTCGGAACCATGGAACACAGGCGGTTTTAATTTCAAGAACTTAGTCAACATCTCATGTTCATTACCGGTCATAACAGGACCAAACAAAGAATGGAAAAAAGAGTCAGTACCTACAGTTCCACCCACCTTAGGGACAGTTATAGGAATAGGGGGATTGGAGGGAGCTTGAGTTGCTTGAACTGAGGGAAGCACTCCAGGACCAACCAATGCTTTCAGGAACGACATAATCTATTAACCTAACACTGGGTCTAGGGGAGGAATACTTATAGGCTCAACCTACACTTCTTCCTCTTGTCCAACATTCTCCTCTATCTCTTAAGATGCGTAAGAGGATTCTCATTTCTGGGAGCATTCTCAATGGGAGCTCCATCCCTAGTAGGTGCTACCCTTCCTCGGCTTCTTCCCCTTGCTCTTCCTCTACCCCTGCCTCGATCGCGACCTCTTGTTGTGGATTCCTCAATTGGCTTATTGACGGGAGCTACTGGCCTGACGCTGTTGAACCTAGTGTTAGCCATTTGCGGATAGAAGAGCGAAGGAGATTAGATACCAATTTGGATCACCAGATATCAATTGGAACCAAGTTATAGCATGAAAGGAAACAAGAGAATACATACAGATTTCCTAAAGTCCTATAGCCTCTCGAAGAAAAGTACAGACGTCTCCGTACCGTTTCACAAGACTCTACTAGGCTGGTTTTGGTACGCCGAGATCAACTAACCTAGGGCTTTGATACCAACTTTGTCATTACCCAGACCATCGTGATTGGCACCCACACTAACCCTTCAGTGGGAGAACCGTTACTACAACCCAACTAACCAAAAAACAAAACTAAAACATTTAAAGATACAGAAGTAGGTTTAAATGTCTATAGAAAAGGAAATAGGGAGTTTCCATAAACTCTGAAGTCTAACATACAAATGCAGAAGTTAATTCCTAGAACCTGAAAGTCAATGTACCAACGCTCTAACAAGGATCATAAGTCTAAAGGAAATGGGTACAACCCGATTAAACATAAGAAAATCTAAAGTACTAGTCGATGTCCTAATATGTGGACATAAACACAAAGAGAACTCATGGCAGCCCAGAAGAAGTGGCTCACCCTTGAATTCAAGTCGATCACTGGTCTTCTAAACGAGGTCTGTTAGTAGCCACCTGAAGATGCCTTGTACTCAACAAAGAAAGAGCAAGTGCAGTATTAGTACACAACCATAATGTACTGGTAGGATCACACGGCTATCCCAATAGGTGAAACGTATATAAGTCATTACAATCAATAAATAACATGCATACACCGAACATATACAATATCAATTATCATTTACGAACAACGTTCAATTTCACAATCACAAAGATATACAGATATGACAAGTCATTGGTCCTCTCACGGAACCCATACCCAAAATGTTAGTGTATCGATACGTGGTACCCGATCTAAGTTAGTGTGTCGAAATATGTGCCGAAACATGGCACCCGATCCAAGTTAGTGCATTGGAACGTAACACCCGACCCATTCAACAAGCCACAATCGCAATCACAATGTACATTCTCATAATCATACAATCAAGTCATGATTCATGACATACAATTATTCAGTCATCCTCATTTACGATTAGTGTGATCAATAATGCAGCATGCGCATACATACATGCATTATAATGAAATAATTACTAACATACATCACTCCAACATGAAATTACAACAGTCACCTACCTCGACCAAAGCTTGAATCCCCTAAGAAACTTGATTCTTCCCTTTCCGGATTCTTTCCTCTTGTTTCGGGTCTACAAACAATCAATAAAACGTCGGGATCAATAAATGAAGGCTAATTACCCGGATTACAATAAAACATAGGCCAAACACATGATCCCAATACCCAAATTAGGACTTTTTCCACCATCCAAACAGTTCCAAAACCCTACCCCATCAATAATTACCCATGAATTTATATTATATGGATCGAAAATCGGATTTGGGGAGTAAAAAACCTTATATTTAGCCTCAAGAATGGTGAAAAACTGTCACTAAGTTGCCCTAGTTCGTCTCCTAACTCTTAAGAACGAAATTTGCAGAATAATTACATTTTTGGGATTTATTTTAGACTTAATTAGCGATTGGCCCGCTATGGTGCCCCCCATCCCGCCACAGCGGCATCGCCCTGGCTGGAATAATCCCGTCCTAGCGGCTTACACAGAACTAGTGAAGCGGATTAAGAGTTTCAAACCCCCATTTCACAACACACCTTCATCCCATGACACTCAGAAACTACCCTCTTGCGCTAAGATCAGTTTCGGGAGTTCTACTCGCTAGAATTCAATTTCGTAAAGTCATACAGTTTCCTTAACGTCTTAGCTATCCACTCATGCGATCAAATTCATTATTAGGTCTCTCGTTTATTACCAGATTTCCCTAGACCTCACTGACTCCGATTTCGTCCAAATCTGGACTAGGCTAAGAAATTTCAAGTTACTACGAAAAAGTTTTCCGGCCCAAAAATTTTACCCGTTAGATTTTCTATAACGACGAAAACAGGTCGTTACAAGTATTCACCTATGGAGTCCTTTCCTCCGTAGGGTTCATAAATTATCCAATTTGACAAGTTAGATTCTCCAATTGACGTTAGGGTTTAATTCAATCTTCATGGGTTATTTTCAATTATGATTCAATTGATTGTTTTTTTATGCATGAATTGAAGGAATTACATGTTTTAAGTTAATTCACATGAACCCATGCATGATCCATGATTTCTAGACTATGATCATATGATGAAGCTTGTGCCTAAGCCTTATGAAAGATGAATTTATGAAGATATGCATGTTTCTTGATGAAATTTATATAAACTAGTATATGTGCACGTGCGTTGCGCGGATAATTTAAAAGGTAATAATTTATAATTAAAAATAACTAATAAAATATATTATGCACTTAATAATAATAATAATAATAATAATAATAATAATACAAATCATTAAGTTATTTATTTGAGAACATTAAATTAATATTATTAAACAGAATTTAAATTATTTTATTAGAATATTATACCTATAGGCTACCAGCTAAGCTTTTAGTTTGCTTTTTTTTAAAAAAATATTACATATAGCTATGTCAGCTAAGCTTTTAGGTTTTTTAAAAATATATTATAATAAGAAATTTATTAGGATACTATTAATTGTATAATTATTTTATCTTTGATCAAACATCAGACTTCAAATATTTTTTCGTATTTGTAATTTATTCTTTTTACGTCATTTAAATTTAAAAAAAATATGTTAATAATTTATTAATTCTAGCATTCCATATATATATATATATATATATATATATATATATATATATATAATGACTTGTTGATACATTTTATATATGTTTTATTCAAAATAAAAAAATTCAAAATATCCTTTACCATATTAAATTTTTGTAAAATATATAACAGAAAATTGATTTAAAGATAAATATAATCTTAATAAATACAACCATTAATTTTCAACACAAGTATTTTATATTTTTATGGTTCTTTAATAAATTGTATATCACTATATTTTTAAAATTAAATTATAATTTATATATTTGATTGTTTTCTCTTTTGCTACTTGATAGTTGAAAAACAGATTGTTTATTTTATTTATTTCTTACGAAAATTAATAAAGGAAATGTATAGCATTTTTCTAATAAAAATATACAATGCCTTTAATTTATTGTTGTTTTTCTTCAAAAAGAATAATCAATAAATGATAAACTTTACAAATTTTTTAAAATAGAGTGTGTAGTCGAAAGTTTTAAAACTCTTTTTTTAAGTGAATAACAATAAATGTGTTGTTAGAAAAACTGATAAAGGGAATTATATAATTGGATACTCAATTATCTTTTTTGAATGATATTTGTTAATTATAGATTTATAATACCTTTTTAGTGAAAATATTTACACTTTTTACAAATTGATTAAAAAAATTGTTCAGAAATAGCAAGGTAGTGGAGGTTTTAAAACTGCCTATTTAAATTGTAATTATCAAACATAATTAATTTAAATTAAGAATAATGAAAAACTGAATTATAATTCTTTTTAAATTCAAAATCCTAAAAGAATAATGATTAAATATAAATAGAAAATAAAGAAAAAAGAAGAGCAAAGAACTACGTTTTAGTATTAAAAAAGAGATGCTTTCAAGGATAAGGATAAGATTAGTTACTTGTTTTTAAAATTTAAATTTCAAATTAATTATTTAGGCAATTTTGATAATATTTTATATAATTAGCATAAACAAAAATAACAATATTAGCTTGATTTTCTTCCTACACAACTCATCACCCACGTTTCCAATTATTTTTGTTTTAGACTTTTATTATATATATAAATATATCAAATAATAGATTGGAGAATTTAATACGTTATATATGACATTGAACTATAATTAAAAAGATGAGTAGATGTAATATTTAATAAAGAGGTGCTTTCAAGGATAAGGATAAGATTTGTTACTTGTTTTTTAAAATTTAAATTTCAAATTAATTATTTAGGTAATTTTGATAATATTTTATATAATTAGTATAAACAAAAATAACAATATTAACCTATTTTCCTCCCTACATAACTCACACCCACGTTTCCAAAATTATTTGTTTTAGACTTTTATTATATATATAAATATATCAAACAATAGATTGGAGCATTTAATACGTTCTATATGACATTGAACAAAAATTAAAAAGATGAGAAGATGTAATATTTAATATTTTTTAAATCCGAAAATTTAAGAATTTTTGTGGTGCTAACACATTTAATTTTATATAAATATATTTTAATTTCTAAATCATAGTATTATTATGTGTACATGCAATATATTTTAAATTCCTAAATTATAGCATCATTATATGTACATGTTGTAGACGGTGAAGTTTTATTGATAAATCCAACTAAATTTGGATTAAATCTTAAATTTATGATATGTTGACCAAGTTAAATTACTGGTTAATAAAGCCGGATTAATATTTAAGTCAAAATTATATGACTTAAATCAAGTCCAAATAACATTTGGGCTAGTCCATTAAATTGACAAGATGAGCCAACTCATGTTCTTCAGGCCCAGGGGTCAAAATTGCTTGGACCAAAATACCCTTAAAGCCCTAGCTCAAGCCTATATAAAGAGGTCTTCATAATACCAGAAGGGATAGACACATACATCCACACAAAAATACATAATTGCTCTTCAGTGGTGATCTGCAAGTCTTCCGCATACAAAGAAGTCTTCGCTCCAAGTATTGAGCCGCAAGTATTCTGCCAAATCAAGAACATCTGTGGAGAGAAGAATCAGGGGATTACATATCTTTTAAAGAGATTTTATAAAGATTGTAACCTTCGCATTAATTCAAATACAAATATTATTGTTTGCTTGCTATTTTTCTTTTCCTGTTTACTGAAATTGAAACTTTAGATGCTTACAAATATAATTGGCACTCCCAGTGGGACAATCTTTACCTCTTATCTCTTCTCTTCAAGACAGCCAAAGTTCAAAATCACTGAGATGGCTTTCAAGAAGATCAGCTCGAAATTTGCATTTGCATTCAAATCTCGATCTATATCTGTATCCGCATCTGCATCCAAATCTGGATCTACATTCGTATCCACATCTGGATCAAAATCTGCATCTGCATCGGCATCAAAATCCGCATCTGCATCTATATTCTGCATCTGCAAAAACTGATGGATCTATGTTATGCATCGATGTCGAAAACATCCTCGATGTTACTGCGGGAAGCATGGGACCTATCACAAGGAACTAAGACAAATTGTTATGACAATAAGCCTCACGAGTGCCGTCTGAATCTGCTATTGTCTTTGGTTTGTCTCCAAAACATGTGAAGTCTCCTGCAAAAGCTGCAAAAGAAGACATCGCCGAAATGGTCGAGAGGGTTCTTGCCCAATTGAGCCCATCTACATACGAGAAGTCCTTCGCTTCGGCCGACAATGATGTCTTAAGCACGGGATCTACCCCACATAACATGTTTGCATCTCATGTTAAAGAAAATCAACGCTACTCTCCGCCACCTACTATGGTAATGCACACAATAGTGACTAACGCTTCATCCGTAGAAAAACAACTTGTGAGCTTGACAAGGGCTATTGAAGGCTTGACCAAGTATGTTCAAGATCAAGATGCTCGAATTGTTAAGCTAACTGATGGGGTGGAGGGCATAATGGATGAAAAATCAAGTCACGCACCTGGAAAACGTCCGCAAGTCCAAGAGACAGTCGATCGCCCCAGAAAGCAAGTTGAATATGCTAAAGAGATCCAAGTTTCTTCGGAAGGAACGATCCCGATCAACCAAATCAGGGATTTCATCATGGGGACCATTAAAGACAAGTACGCGGTTGTGGTCTACACCAAGCAACGTGATGAAGATGAAGAAAGTGTTGACTCTTCATATCATGTCACTATACAAGATGAAAGGCATATTATTTCTCCAATTAAAATTGATGGAGAGTTGGAGAATGTTTCATGGTGTTACCATATATCTTTCAACGATGGAGAACCTTAAGAAGATGAAGATGCTAAAGATGTGCCACCCAAACTTGAAGAAGGAGTAAAGGTGACAGTTGATGTATTGAAAGAAATCAACCTTAGAACTGATGAAGATTCAAAACCCACTTATGTGAATGTTTCACTAGCGAGTGATGAGGAAAAGATCTACGTTGACTTACTCAAAGAGTATAAATATGTATTTGCCTGGAGTTACAAAGAAATGTCTGGATTAGACCCGAAGGTAGTAGTCCAGCATCTAGCTGTGAAAAGCGGTGCACGTCCCATCAAGCAAGTTGAACGGAGTTTTAAACCTGAATTGATTCCCGTGATCAAAACTAAATTTAATAAGCTTATTGAGGTTGGCTTTATCCGTGAAGTTAAGTACCCCACATGGGTTTCAAGTATTGTCCCCGTGAGGAAGAAGAATGGGCAAATTCAAGTTTGCGTTGACTTTAGGGATCTCAATAATGCATGTCCCAAAGATGAATTTCCACTTCCTATCCCTGAGCTTATGATTGATGCCACTACTGGGTATAAGGTGATGTCTTTTATGGATGGTTCATCCGGCTACAATCAAATCCGCATGTCGCCAAAGGATGAAGAGTTGACCGCATTCCGCACACCTAAGGGCATTTATTGCTACAAAGTAATGCACTTTGGTTTGAAGAACGCAAGAGCAACATACCAAAGAGCTATGCAAAGCATCTTTGATAACATTCTTCACAAAAATGTTGAATGTTATGTTGATGATTTAGTAGTGAAATGAAGAAAAAAGTGTGATCACTTACAAGACTTGAGGATGGTGTTTGATCTACTACGAAGGTATCAACTTAGAATGAATCCTTTGAAATGTGCATTTGGAGTTACCTCTAGAAAATTCCTTGGCCTCATTGTACGACATAGAGGAATAGAAATTGATCAAGTAAAAGTAGATGTAATTCTGAAGATGGTAGAGCCAAGAAACATCCATGAATTAAAGAGAGTCTGCAAGGGAAGCTAGCATATCTTAGGAGATTCATCTCGAATCTAGCAGGAAAGTGCCAACCATTCAACCGCCTTATGAAAAAGGGCACTCTTTTCGAATGGGACCAAGCTTGTAGTAATGCCTTTGAGAGCATCAAGTCTTACTTGACAAAACTACCAGTTTTAGCAGCTCCTGTTCTTGGAAAGCCATTGATACTTTACATATTAGCTCAAGAAAGATCAGTGGGAGCACTCTTAGCCCAAGAGAATGGCAAAGGGACAGAAAATTCCCTTTACTACTTAAGTAGGATGATGACACCAAATGAGTTGAAGTACTCGCCAATCGAAAAGCTATGTTTGGCCTTTGTCTTCTCAATTCAGAAGATGAAACACTACTTTCAAGCTCACGTCGTTCGTCTTATTTCTAAATCCAACCCCATCAAATTTGTGATGTCGAAACTTGTCCTCAATGATCGACTAGAAAGATGGTATCTCCAGTTTCAACAATTTGAAATTGTGTATGTTCCTCAAAAGGCTGTGAAAGGGCAAGCATTGGCAGACTTCTTAGCAGACCACCCGATACCTGATGATTGGGACCCCACCAATGAATTACCTGATGAAGATGCAATGGTTGTTGAAGTTCAACCGCCTTGGAAGATGTATTTTGATGGGGCCTCACATCGCAAAGGAGCTGGCGTTGGGGTGATATTTGTCACTTCTCGAGAGGAGATCTTGCTGTATTTCTTCACCTTAATGCAATGTTGCTCCAATAATGTTGCAGGATATCAAGCCTTAATACTTGGTCTTGAAATGGCGGTTGATATGAAGCAATTGCAATTACAAGTTTTTGGAGACTCTGAATTAGTGATCAATCAATTATTGGGAAGCTAAGAAGTCAAAAAGCCAGAATTGTGTCTCTATCATGACTATGCACAAAAATTGATTAGATGGCTTGAAGATGTAACTCTTCAACATGTTCTAAGGAAGAGGAATAAGAAAGATGATGCTTTAGCCGTTTTGGCTTCAACTTTAACTCTGCCTGATCAAGCGCAAATCACTATCTACCAAAAATGGATAGTACCACCGGATGTGGATGAAAAAAGCAAATTTGAACATCTTGTAGCTATCTCACAAGCTAAGATAGTCGATTGGAGACATGATCTGATCGATTACTTGTTTTACAATATACTTCCAGAAGATCCAAAGAGAAAGACCGAAATTCGTCGTCGTGCTCCTAGGTTTCTTTACTACAAAGATACTCTATATTGAATATCATTTAAGGGAGTCCTCTTGCGTTGTTTGGGGGAAGAAGAAGCGATTCAAGCTAAGCAAGAAGCACATTCTGGAGTTTGTGGATCACATCAATCTGGGCCCAAGTTAGACTTTCATATAAAAAGAATGGGGCATTATTGGCCAACAATGGTAAAAGATTGCTTGGATTATGCTCGAAGATGTCAAGCATGCCAATTTCATGCAAACTTTATGCACCAACCTCTTGATGTATTGCATCCGACTGTTGCATTTTGGCCATTTGATGCTTAAGGGCTAGACGTGATTGGACCACTACCTAAATCTTCTGGTGGTCACTTGTACATCTCGACTGCGGCAAATTACTTTTCAAAATGGGCTGAGGTTGTAGCCCTCAAAGAAGTAAAGAAGGAAAATGTTGCAAACTTCATCAGGGTGAACATCATCTATCGTTTTGGCATTCCTAGTTATATACTAACAGATAATGGAAATTCATTCACCAATAAATTGATGGATAAGATCTGCAACCTTTTTGGCTTCAAGCAACGTAATTCATCAATGTATTACACTTCTGCAAATGGACTAGCGGAAGCCTTTAACAAGACCTTGTGCAACTTGTTAAAGAAGGTCGTCTCCAAATCTAAAAGGGATTGGCATGATAGTATGGAAGAAGTTCTTTGGGCATACCGGATGACTCATCGCACGCCGACTCAAGCAACTCTTTATTCTCTTGTTTTTGGAACTGAAGCAGTCTTTCCACTTGAACGACAAATACCGTTATTGAGGCTTGCCATCCAAGAGGGACTTACTGAAGAAGAAAATGTTTGTCTGTGTCTTGAAGAGTTAGAATCTCTCAATGATAAAAGGTTGGAAGCTCAACAAAGTCTTGAGTGCTATCAAGCTCGTCTTTCTCGTGCTTTCAATAAAAAGGTTCGCCTAAGGTCTTTCCAAGTCGGTGATCAAGTCCTTGCGGTAAGAAGACCAATTATCATATCTCATAAATCGAAAAGCAAGTTCACATCAAAATGGGATGGACCATATGCCATTCAAGAAGTCTATTCAAGCGGAGCTTACAAAATTGTGGATGCAGACGGCTTGCGGATTGGTCCCATCAATGAAAGATTCTTGAAGAAGTACTATCCTTGAAGCGGTGCCATACTCCGGCCCGCAAGAGTATAAACTATGTACGGCTCCAAAAAGAATGTCCGCTAGGTTGAAAATCTCGAAAGAGGCGGCCTAGGCAAAAGTTAGGACAAAATAATAATAATAATAATAATAAACCACTCTCTGAACTACGTAATGACTTGATCCTCTTCACTGAGGTACGTAGGCAGCTTAGAGTATTATTACTCTAGGTTCAGTCATAAGAATAAAAAAAAAACGTCGCCATGTGAATATCATGCTAATTCTTTCAAATGAAGATTCAACCATGCATATTATGAGCCAAATTTGAACACAAATCTGTACTAATCTGTAAATCCCATGGATGTGATTTTTTATGTAGATTGAATATACCAAAGTTATCTTTCCAACAAAAAAAAGAAGCTCATTATTCCGGCGCTCCTACTCCACGTTATGAATTTTCTTCCACATGTGCGCAAAGCTGAAGAAAATTGAAAATTCAAGCACCCTGATTTTGAGCTGACTTTGAAGACAAATCTGTATTAATCCGTAAATCCTATAGACGTGATTTTATATGGATTGAATATCTCGAAGTCGTCTTTCCAACAAAAAAAAGAAGCTCATTATTCCGGCGCTCCTACTCCACGTTATGAATTTTCTTCCACATGTGCGCAAAGCTGAAGAAAGCTGAAAATTCAAGCACCCCGATTTTGAGCTGACTTTGAAGAAAAATCTATATTAATCTGTAAATCCTATAGGTGTGATTTTTATATGGATTGAAGATCTCAAAGTCGTCTTTCCAACAAGAAAAGAAGCTCATTATTCCGGCACTTCTACTCCATGTTATGAATTTTCTTCCTCATGTACGCGCAAAGCTGAAGAAAGCTGAAAATTCTAGCACGCGGATTTCGAGCTGACTTTGGAGACAAATCTGTATTAATCCATAAATCCTATGGACGTGATTTTTATATAGATTGAGGATCTCAAAGTTATCTTTCCAACAAAAATCATTATTCCGGTGCTCCTACTCCACGTTATGAATTTTCTTCCTCATGTGCACAAACCTGAAGAAAGCTGAAAAGTTAACGTTTTGTTGCTATCCTCATATAAATGCTAGCTTATGGAGTCTTTTTTTAATAAGGAAAGGGAGCTTGTGGAAAGAAACAATCAAAATTCAAGAGGAGAAAATTCTTATTGAAATATAGGGGCGACTTTTCTCAACTACCCCTTCTAGTTTGGCTAGTCTCTCAACTTCATCGTTAGACATCACATTATATGCCTCAATGGTAGAAATCTCGCCCTCCGTAATGGTGACATTCTCTTGACTTTTGGACAGCTTCTCTTGATATTTGTTAATGAGCGCAGTGACTTTCTTTTTCTTGAAAGTCAAGGCTTTTAAGTCTTTCAGCACTTCTGCTAGAGTTGCTTGAAGTTTATCCATGGATCCATCCAATTTTTCATGTGCCAGCTTTGCACCATCGAGACAATGTTGTGCATCAGAGAGGGCTGGGCCTTTTCGTGTGATTCTGTAGTCATCTTTGATGATCTTAAAGTATCATACTCTGCATACGACTTGAAGAAATTCTCGACATGATCCTCTAAAGAAGAAACATCAATAATGTTTACCTTTCTAATCTACTCAAGAGTTGAAGCAATACTTGACTCCAATTCTGTAAAGCCATCTGAAGAACCTAAGGAAAATTGTGTAATCCATCCACACAATGTGCCCCACATTTCAGAAACAAAGGTTGATTTGGCGGGTAAATGGTTTCTTGTGGCTCAAAAGTAGGAGCACCAGGTCGCAATGGCCTACTTGGTGACTTACTTGGTGGAACTACTTCCAATGAAGGCATCATGTCATTAGAAGGTGACTTTCTTGGTGGAACTACTTCCAATGAAGGCAGATCATCATTAATGGAAGAATGAAAGTCTTTTGCAGCCGCATCAAGATCATTAAGATCTATTGTGAAATCTACAACCGCGCCATTGTTAAGGTCGCCACCACATAGTTCTTGAAGGTCCAACTAAAAAAAAAAAAGAAAAAAAAAGTAAGAACAAAAAGATGGTCAGATTCTAAACTTTGAAAATAAAAGAGGAGGGGGCTTACTTGTTTTGCCAATTCAAACAACGAGGTCGAGTTCGAATCCTTATCAACAAAGTCGTTATCATCAATGACAATTGTATCTAAAATATCAGTACCACAACAAACATCTTCTAGCTCTTGTGCCTTTCTTTTTGGATGATTCCAATGACGATCTGTTGGACTAGAAGATGCATTGGGTCGTCCAAAACCATCCGGTAAAGCATACATATGAGAAATTTCATCACAAGGCGTCTCAAGGTTTGATGTTTGGTCATTACCATTGTCTGATGATACATGAAGTTCATTTCTTCCAGAAGAACCATGGCCAACTTTGGGAGTAGGTGAAGTCGCCTTTGAGACTAATGTGAGGCGCCTCAATTTTGATTTCGTAGGCACATCCCTATCTTTCGAGATTTTAGACTTGGATGAGGTTTTAGCAACTTGCAGAGTATCATTTGACTTCACTTGAGATTTGGAAGAAGGATGTGACTTTTCCTTTGATTCATTAGAAGCCCTTTTACATGAAATGGATGTAGAGTCTTGCTTCGTCTTCTTCAAAATGATGCGGAGGTTTCCTTGGGAAGTATTCAGCCTTTGGAGTGGCCACCAGTCTACATACCCATGGGTCATTAAAGGAGCACTCTCTAATGGGCACGTTGGAATCATGACTTTAGAAAAAGTATTAAGTCGAAAAGAGGAATTCCAAAGTTGCACCAATGTTAATAGTGTACCATCTTAAGGACGCTCCATAAGATCTCTGGGAACATCTTGACAAAAACCGAATTGTCGACTAAATCTAATAGGGCTGTAGGACTCCAAGATGAAATTTGAATCATGCCTAAGGGTTACGTAGCCTGAACGAAGGCTTATGATATATTTGTTCCACGAATTTGAAAGCTTGCCATTATCAATAAGGTGCAAATCCCTCCCTTGCAGCATTGCTAAATGATGGAGGCAACGGGCATCATCCTGTTGAAATTACTTTTGGGCGTCAGTAAAATCAAAACACTTGGCCATCTTCTCGCCAGAAATTTTGCAAAGAGGTATCAATCGATGTGAACGATTGGCACGATGATGAGTCCCAAAGTATTCCCCAAGGCAACCATATACATAGTGTATGGGGAAAATTATATTTGCCACACTCAAGTTTGAAGAAGTAGAGATTTCTTTCAGGCTGCGATATATGCTTGCAAGAACTGGGACCGCTAAGGATAATTTCTTTCCATGAGCCATCAAGCTCGCAAATTTAAAAACACTAGCGCGCACATGGTTGACTTTCTTATTCGAAAGCACAAATTTGCAAAGCCAACAAACAAAGAAGACTGCCAAGTTAGTCTCATCTCTAAGTGATTCTTCCACATCTAACTCAACAAAGGGGGTATTCTCCTCGTTAGTCCGCGGTAGGAAGTTCGAATCAATATGTCCAGAAGGAATGTGGTTTAATCTTGGCTTTGTGGCTCGTACCTTTGACACCTTTTGCGGAGGCTCAGCACATCTATTAGGTCCTCTAAACCAAAACTCCACCTAATCATGGACAGACACCTCCTGGAGATCATCTTTCGCTAATCTGTAGAAGGCCGAAAACAAATATCGACAGCTTTGGGGAAGAAGCAATTCTTTTTTAATATCCGTTCGTGTCAATTCTTTCGCCGAGGGAACGACTTCATCATAAAAGTGCCCTTGTACGAGGAGACCTCCAATGGCTTGTAAGTCCCAAAGTGATATGGACATCTCTCCAATTAAAGTAGAAAGTGTATTGGTAGATGGGCGCCAAAGTTCACAAAAAGCATGGAGTACATTGTCGTCATAGTCATACGTGAACAAAGAAGTATATACAGCGTCATAGACCTTGATGAGCTCCAAAATCTCCTTGTGGTGGGGCAGCACGTCCCCTACCCATTCCAAGTAGCCAAGTGTGTAGAAAACATTGCCAAAGTTAGAAGAAGGAACACGCCAATTGTTGAAACTTCCATCAGAATGAGAAGATTTGGAAGATGCTGCGTCATGATGAATCGCTAATTTCAGTAAAGGAACTTTCATGCTAGTAGCCTTGCTCGAGAAGTTTCTCATAACGTCTTTGGTATCCATTTTTTACCATTCTTTAAGGAGAAGAGATTCATCATATGTCCCACTAACAAGGGAGAAGACGCCGATAGCAGGAGGTTGAACCTCCAAAAGTAGAACTTTGGCATTTGGATTTTGTTGGTCGTCGCTCACTATTTCAAGAAGAGGATGCGGCGAATCTCGGTCGCGGAAGTGCATCATGTTGCGGGATCGAAGTCATATTTCTCTATCAAATATCTGATAAAAAAAAATTAAACAAAAGAATAAGTTCAGATGCGTATGAACATGTCCAAAGTAAAGGTGGTAACCTCAATTTTTTTCTGTGGTTGGTGAAAGGCTGATTTCAAATAGGAAACTGAATCAACACATATGCAATCTAATTGTGGTTTTTGAATATGATGTAGCCCTATGAATTTACTTTCCAACACCGTAAACTGCTTGTGATTTCGTTATTCCTACGTCAAGATATTAATTTTTCCGCGAAGTTGCACAAAGCTGATGCGTTCAGTTTATCAGAATTTTAGGCTGAGTTCAAAAAATCACCTGAGCAAATTCGAGAATTGTCTGACCGTGATTTTCGGATATGTTGTAGCTCTATGAGTCTATTTTCTGGAAAATCAAACGGATCACAATTTCAATATCACTACAATGGGATATGATTTTTCTACCAAAGTCGTGCTGAGCTGAAAACAAGGGTGACGAAAATCAGAGTTGAAAAAGAATTTACTTGAGAGAGAAGGTCTCAATTGAACTCGATGATGCGGCAATGCGATATACAATCACCGGGTGAATGTGGTATATATATATAGATTTCAGAATATGAAGACATCAATTTGATTCCTACAAATTATGGAAAATTATGATGATGGAAAGTTTAGTTCCTACAAATTATGGAAATTATGGTAAGTTTTCATAGGAATTAAATTATGGAAATTTTCCATGGGAATCAAATTATGGAAATTCCATAGAAACCAAATTATGGCAAGTTTTCATAAGAATCAAATTATGAAAATTTTCCAAAGAAGTTGAGTTATGGAAATCTCATAGAAACCAAATTATGGTAAAGTTTTCTCGGAAGCTACATGGGGAGTAAAAAAAAAATGCTCGAAGGAGAATAGACTCGCGTAATGAGTATTTGAATTCCTTGCGTTTTATTCAAGTGATTGAGCAAAGTTGAAAAAAAAAAAACCACCGGCAGGGCATTCAACCTCAAAGAAAGCAACGCCTAAAATTTGCGTCGAAATCACAAGTTCTGTATCACCAAGTCAAGCTTATAGACGCAATCCTTGCTGATCAAATTGGCGGTCGTTTTGTAGTTGACACTACAAAAAATTTGGTCTACGACAACACTAATTCTAGACAACGCTTTAAAAGTGTTGCCGAAAATGTCTAAGGGCACACTTTCAAGGTGTAACCTTTGTACATGGCTTTTGGCCCCAGATTTTTTGGCAACACTCTTAAAGCGCGCTCTTTAGAATTATAGACTACACTTTTTAAGCGTTGTCAAATCATAAAATAATTGACAACACTTATTTATACCTATGGCTACACTCCAAAATGTGCTATCTTTCTAATTCCAAAAGCAACACTTTACAAGTGCACCCTATTAGTTATCATAAATTTTTGCCTAAAAAATAATAATATTCCCTCCATATATCAATTTTCCATTGTATTTCCGAAGTTTCTAAAAAGTAAGAGTATCACCACAAATATCTATTTACAGCAACTCTATCGCCCCAATGTTATTTTTTAATAAAATGAAAAGACGTAATAACAAGAAAAAAGCCCCAAATTTCTTTAAAATCATTTCTTCCTCCTTTTGGCTTCCAGAGAAGACCCATGATCCCCAATTCTCTTGTTTCCATATCCATAAATTGGGGACCCTTTTTCTAGTATTTTATTTAAGAATTCGATGACAAGTTATAATTGTCGGTTAAAGCGCTCATCAAAGACTCCTTAATAACTTCATTCTCTATAACTTAGGGTTATTAACTAATTTGATTCGTAGTGAAGCCATAAAAAAACTTGGTCATCACCATCTCCACCCAAATCGTCTTTGTTATCTGCAATGGTGAATTTGGTCCAAACCAAAGAGGAGCACCGGTTGTCATGGGCTAACTTGCTTATTCACATTTCTTTCTGTGGCATATAGAGCAGTGAGTTCCTTCCGCATTTCTTGTTGTCTAGATTTTGCGCTCTTTGTTTCACGATACTGAAACCCTAACCCTTCTTTTTTATATTGTGAGAGGAAGATTTGTTGGTATTTTGTTACATATAATCGTTTTATTGAGAATATTATGTGTCTAAATGAGTTCCTGGGTGTGGATCTAAACAATTTTGCCATCATATTTCATCTTAAAGTTTTTTTCATTTGCTTTTTTGTTTTTGTTTGATTATATATCAGTTATTTGTGTTAAAAAGCAAGTTTTGAAGGATGCTCTAGCTTTCCTGTTTCTTGTATTTTAATTCATATCCTTTGAACCAACTTATATAGTGGAATACATATTTTTCTAACATATGATATAATAGTGCAAGTTCTGGTAGAAGAGCATTTGATCGAATAAATACTTGTTGGACAATTTATATGTGTTAATATATATCATAATGCCCACTAAATGCTATACTTGTTGTTGTCCTTTTTTAATCCTCTAATTTTAATAACCAAATAGATATGGAAAGGTGTAACATGAATACTGCTTCTTTAGACAGGGAGATAGTATTTCATTTATCATGATTCATGGAACCAATCTTTAAGGTCAAAGGTGGATGTGAACCTTGTCGCTTATATACTTTGCGAAAAGACAGTCAACTGATCTTTCAAATAGCAAAGTTTGTCTAGAGTAGTGATTCAATCTGATCTTTCAAATAGCAAGTCCCTAGAGTAGTAACTAAGGGTGTGTTTGGTATGAAGGAAAACATTTTCCGGAAAATGTTTTTCAATTTTCTCATGTTTGGTTTGTCTAAATATTTTGGAAAATGTTTTCCAAATCAACTCATTTTCCTCAAATTTAAGGAAAATGACTTCCCTTCTAAACTTGAGGAAAACATTTTTCAAAACTCTCTTCCAACTTTAAATTACAATTATTTTTTTGTTGAAAAAATTAATTTATTTTGTCCCTACCCTCAAACCACCCCCAACCAACCCTCTCTCCAAAAAAAAAAAAAAAAAAAAAAAAATTTAAAGCTTGTTTTTAAATTCAATTTTTTTACCCCACCCTCACCCCTACCCCCACCCCCTCCCAAAAAAATATTAAAAATTGTTTTTAAAAGATATTTTTAATTTCAATATTTTATTATTTTACCCCCTACCCACTACCCTCACCCCCCCCCCATCAACCCCCCTATCTGCCCCCAACCCCCTTCAAAAAGAAAAAAAATTAAGTTTGTTTTTGAAAAATATTTTCAACTTTCAATTTTTATTTTTTCATTCCGATCCTCAATCACCCACCCCTCTCTCCGGTCACCCCCCCCCCCCCCACCCCAAAAAAAAAAAATTGAGTTTATTTTTAAAAAATATTTACAAATTCAAAATTTTACTTTTTCACCCTACCCTCGACCCCCACCCACCTCCTACCCAGCCCCCCACCCACCCACCCCTAACACCCCCCTCCCCAAAAAAAAAAAATTCAAGTTTGTTTTTAAAAAATATTTTCAATTTCAAAATTTCATTTTTTCACCCTCCCCTCGACCCCCACCCACCCACCCCCTACCAGCCCCCCCTCCCCCAAAAATAAAATAAAATTTCAAGTTTGTTTTTAAAAAATATTTTCAATTTCAAAATTTCATTTTTTCACCCCTACCCTCGACCCCCACCCACCCACGCCCCTACCAGCCCCCCCCCCAAAAAAAAAAAAAAATTTCAAGTTTGTTTTTAAAAAATATTTTCAATTTCAAAATTTCACTTTTTCACCCCTACCCTCGACCCCCACCCACCCACCCCCTACCAGCCCCCCCCCCCAAAAAAAAAAATTTCAAGTTTGTTTTTAAAAAATATTTTCAATTTCAAAATTTCATTTTTTCATCCCTACCCTCGACCCCCACCCACCCACCCCCTACCAGCCCCCCCCCCCCAAAAAAAATAAAAAATTTTAAGTATGTTTTTCAAAAATATTTTCAACTTCAAAATTTCAAATTTTCACCCCTACCCTCGACCCCCTTCACCCACCCCCTACCACCCCCCACCCTCCAAAAAAATTTAAGTTTGTTTTTAAAAACTATTTTCAATTTCAAAAATTATTTTCTACTCTAGTAAAAATAAAAGATATTGCTCAAAAATATTTTTCATTCATAAATCAAACACTAAAATTTTTTTCCGGAAAATATTTTCTACTCACCAACCAAACATGAGAAAATAAGTCAAAAATCAACTTGTTTTCCAGGAAAACATTTTCTAGGAAAACATTTTCCATGGAAAACATTTTCCTTCATACCAAACACACCCTAAGTCTACATCTCTCTACATTTACTTTTTTCTTTCTGTGTTCTCGACTTAGTATTAATTTCTTTTCTTTTTTGATCATTTGTGCATTTTGAGGATTTAATAATTTACATCTTGTATTTATGTTAAGATCTTCAGATATTTTAAGAAATTATGTCTTTTTTAGGAAATAAAATTAGAAATTGAACGTGAACAATTATAAAGAAGAGAAAGAAATAGGATTTCATCAAACAATTGGCACCATATGCTACTGTGATTTCACCTGTATTATGTGTAGAATCACAAAGCATCTCCTTTCCAAATATCCAAAGCTAAAAGTATGGTATTCATATGATGTTGTAGTTGACTTATAAATTGAGTTATTCCAAATTTCTAGACCTTGTTTCAGTTGTTCTCTGTACATTCACTTAACTCTTTATTGATGCTTAATTTAAAGATAACTTTATATAGTATAATGATGAACTTCAGTATGTTCACATGATTCTTAGCTATAGTTTCAGTGGACTGGAGATGCAATTATTTTCCTTGTTTTGATCATTTAAAGAAGGTTGTGTGCAGTTTTTAATCATGTTGGTGTGAATGTGCCTCAAGTTTGTATACTCTGTTAAGATCTCACATGAAAAAGATAGGCTTACGTGTTGGAATTGTGAGCACAGTCTTAGTACTCTCTGGTTCTGAAATAGAATCTGAAAGCCTATGACATTCTTATTTACCTTTACTTAGCACAGAAAACATGCAATCTTCACCAAACTATGAATAAATGTCATGCGATAAGTCTTCATGAGCTCGAAACACTTCAAGTTGAAAATGAGTTGATAAACAACCGAATGTCAAATGATCTCTTACAAATTAGAGAATGTTGTCATGAAGACTCTGGTAAATGTTGACATCAACATATCAGCATAGTCATTTCTCATGAAGCTTCAAATCTTTCTTGAAAGATCAACTACAAAAAAAAAGCATTTGCTTCACAAATACTTCAAGGCTTGTCTTTACAAGTTCGATAAATCGAGCACCCCAACAAGCCTCGAAACAGGGGGCATTTGTAGACAGTGAAGTTTTATTGATAAATGCATACTAAATTTGGATTAGATCTTAAATTCATGATACGTTAACCAAGTCAAATTACTGGTTAATAAAGTCGGATTAATATTTAATCAAAACTATATGACTTAAATCAAGTCCAAATAACATTTGGGCTAGTCCATTAAATTGACAAGATGAGCCCAACTCATATTCTTCAGGCCCAAGGGTCAAAATTGCTTGGACCAAAATACCCCTAAAGCCCTAGCTCAAGCCAATATAAAGAGGTCTTCATAAGACCAGAAGGGATAGACACATACATCCACACAAAAATACATAATTGCTTTTCAGTGGTGATCTGCAAGTCTTCCGCATACAAAGAACTCTTCGCTGCAAGTATTGAGCCGCAAGTATTTCGTCAAATCAAGAACATCCGTGGAAAGAAAAATCAGGGGATTACATATCTTTTTAAGAGATTTTATAAAGATTGTAACCTTCACATTAATTCAAATACAAATATTATAGTTTGCTTGCTATTTTTCTTTTCCTGTTTATTGTATTTCAGGATTGAAACTTTCGACGCTTACAAATGCAATTATCTACAAGATATTTTGTGAAAATATAGTTTACATAACAATAGACTAAAATGATTTATTTTTTAAAATTTATGGAAATAGAAACATAGATATTTTATTCCTAAATTTAGCAGAGCATTATTGGGGTAGTTATATATGTATTTTTTTTAAACGTGAGAATATATATATGTGTATATTTTAAATGGTACAATTATATTTTTCTTTTCTCTTTTTATAATTAAAATATGTTTAGATTTATAAAAGAGGTGCTTACAAAGGTAAGGATAAGATTTGTTACTTGCTTTTTAAAATTTAAATTTCAAATCAATTATTTAGGCAATTTTGATAATATTTTATATAATTAGCCTAAACAAAACTAACAATATTAGCTTATTTTCCTCCTTACACAACTCATCACCCACATTTCCAAAATTATTTGTTTTAGACTTTTATTATATATATATATATATATATATATATATATATATATCAAATAATAGATTGGAGCATTTAATACATTATATATGTCGTTGAACAATAATTAAAAAGCTGAGTAGATGTAATATTTAATATTTTTTAAATGTGAAAATTTAAGAATTTTTGTGGTGCTAACACATTTAATTTTATATTCAATATTTAATTTTATATAAATATATTTTAATTTCTAAATCATAGCATTATTATGTGTACATGCAATATATTTTAAATTCCTAAATTATAGCATCATTATTTGTACTTGCAATTATCTACAAGATATTTTGTGAAAATATAGTTTACACAACAATAGACTAAATTGATTTGTTTTTTTAAAAAAATTATGTAAATAGAAACATAGATTCTTTATTCCTAAATTTTAGCAGAGCATTATTGGGGTAGTTATATATGTATTTTTTTAAAACATGAGAAAATATATATATATATATTAAATGGTACGATTATATTTTTCTTTTCTCTGTTTAAAATTAAAATATGATTAGATTCAAATAAATTCTCAGATTTAAAATTTAAAATATTTTTAATTTCTTAAATAAAAAGAATTAATTTAATATGAATTATGTTTTAAAAAAGGACTCCATCGTGCATAAGTATTCATCTTCTTAAAAAGAATTTAAGCTTAAAATATTTTTAATTTTTAATTTTTAATTTCAGATTTTAAATTAATTTCATTAGTTCAATATAAGTTATGTTTAAAAGCACTTCATCTCATGGAGTAGTTAATAACTTTTTGCTCCTTTTCTGATTTTATCTTCTTCTTGGTGTAACATATATATATAATTAGTGATTAGTGATTATTCAAAATTTAAAATGATGTAATAATAATATATATTTGTTTATTTAAAATATTGTGTAACTACCGTGGAATTAAATAAATGGGTCTAATTTATTGATTATTTAAAATTAAATTTAGTTACCGTAGAATTAAATGGATCTAAATCTAAGTATTGATATGTGCCTAAATTTATTTAATTAATTAGTGACTAGTGATTATTGATTTTTTAAAATTTAAAATTATTTAATAATAATTTATTTTTTCTTACTTAAAATGTTGTGTCACTACCTTTTTTTTTGGAAACTGTAATTGTATTACCAGATTTTCAAATATGTACAAATTTGAAGCTTAAGACATGGACATAATTCCAAGTGTCAAAGCCCATCACCTTTTCCTTGTCCAGGCTCTATGCTAGAATTTCTACTAAGGATAAAAATTTAGTTTATGCATTGCACTAGCTAGTCTAGGATTCATGCTACTTCTACAATAAATTTCCTGAATGATTTGCTTTATATTTTTTTCTTTGCTCCTCTCCCTTTGCTGAAAAATTATGTGATTCCTCTCTTGCCATATGTAATAAAGAGCTGCAGCTAATGTCATTCTATACACTTCATCTTGTATTGATTTCCTGTTAGCATGCATTGTTTCCCATTCTATCTCTTCATTCCACCCTGCACTACTTCTGGTGATGGACAACTATTGAAGTAATCTTTGCCATATCATAGTTGCCACACTGCATGCAAAAAATAGGTGTTGGTGTGTTTCAAGTTCTTCTTTGCACATTGCACAAATTGAATCAGTGTTTATCCCCCATTTGCCTAGCCTGTCTTTTGTGTACAATCTCCTTAGTATAGCCAAGTATAGGATGAATGTCCATTGGGGACTGCCTTGATTGTTGCATATCATTCTTCTCCATGGCACCTTGCTCAACTCACCTATAAATATTTTGTACATGTCCTTAATTGTGAATGTTTCAGCCTCCATAACCTCTGTCACTTGTAATCCTGCTTCTGATATCCAATGCCCTGCTTGCATGATTTTCTTCACAACCCAAGAAGCTTGTTTAACTTGCACTTCCCATGGTCTCCTATCTTTGATGTGGTAAGTATAGATCCATACTATCCATAACTTATCTTTTTTCTTAGACAGGTCCCACAAATATTTGAGTATTGTTGCTTTATTCCAGACATACACATCTGTAATATTCAGTCCACCAGCAACCTTTGGCCAACATAATTTATCCCATGCTATAAGAGCTTTCCCTTTAGTTTGTGTATCACCATTCCATAAGAATATCTTGCATATAGTTTCTATCTACTGCAACACTTTCTTTGTAAGGAGAAATACTTGTGCCCAGAAAGCTTGAATGGATGTTAACACACTTTGTACCGACTGGAGCCTCCCTGCATAAGATAGAAATTTCACTGTCCATGTGTTTATCCTTCCCAACATCCTGTCTAGTAATGGTTGACATTGGCTTATTGACAGTTTTTTGAAACTTAGAGGGACTCCAAGATGCCTAAAAGGTAACTTGCCTTTTGTGAAACCTGTATGTTGTAGTACCAGCTATTGATCTTGCTCTGACACTCCACCAAAATACACACAACTTTTGGCCTGATTTGCTATTAAACCTGATACTTGTGATAACTGCTGAAAGCACTCATAAATTAGAACAGTTGATTGTACATCTCCTCTGCTGAACAAAAGGAGATCATCAGCAAAACTCAGTTGTATAATATGTTGATTATGGTATCTCAAATGGAACTTAAATTTGTTGTTAGCCCTCAATGACTTCAATAATCTAGTGAGATACTCCATGGCTAGAACAAACAAATATGGGGATAAAGGATCCACTTGTCTCACCTCTCTTTTTGATTGGAATGGTCTGCTAGGACATCCATTTATCACTATTGAATAAGAGTCTGTCTTGACACATCTCATAATCCATGTTATAAACTGTGCAGGTATCTGCAGACCAAATAGGACCTCTACAAGGAAATGCCATTCCAAAGAGTCATCAGCCTTCTGCATATCAATTTTAAACATCCATCTAGGTAAAATCCCCTTTCCTTCCATACCCTTTAACTAGTTCATGAGTTAGTATCACATTATCATTCAACATTCTTCCAAGTACAAAAGCAGCCTGACTAGGATCCATAAGATAATTCATTATTCTTTGTAATCTATGTGTAAGCATCTTAGATATTATCTTGTATATTTTGGTACAACATGAAATAGGCATGTATTCTTTGATGGAACTAGGATACTGTACTTTTGGAATCAGTGTTACAGAAGCTCTATTAACAGGACCAAACATCTCATTAGTTTCAAAAAATTGCAATACTCCCTCTGTTACCTCATCTCCTATTGTTGACCATACTTGTTTGAAAAAGTGTGCATTGAAACCATCTCCTCGTGGTGCTTTATTATCATCAATTCCTTTAAGTGTTGTTAGAACATCCTCAGCAGTAAAAAGCTGTATGAGTGAGAGTTGTTGTGTTCTGGTGAGCATAGGGTCATCTCTCATTACTTTTGGCTTAATGGCTGGCATAGGTGAAGTTGATTGTCCTAATAATCCCTTGTAAAATCCCACAACTTCTTTTGTGATGTCATCTAGATCCCTAATTATTGTACCATCTTCTTTAGTAAGCATTGTAATTTGATTATGAGCTTTCCTTCCCTTCATACTAGCAAAAAAATACGCAGTATTTGAGTCACCCAATTTGAGCCATTGCATTTGAGACTTTTGCTTATAAATTAATTCTTCAATCAAGCTCCATTTGTTCAGTTGCGCCCTCATCTCCGTCTCTTCTTCCACCATATGTTGAGGGATAGGAGTACTTCTCATTTGATTATGTTTAGCCAAAAGTACTCTTCTAAACTGCTGAACTTTTTATGTGACCCCTACATATTCCTTTTTGTTTAAATGTTGCATTTCTCTTCTTACAGCCTTTAGGTTTTGCCACACCCCTTGCATTCCTCCATTTTGTCTCTTCCAGCTTGCATGTATTATGGTTTTAAAATCAGGATATTTGGCTAAACAATTGTAGAATCTGAATGGCTTCTTCCTTATGTCCCTTCATGATTCCAATTCTATACTCAGAGGTGAATGATCTGAGAATAGAGGTTCCATCACCATCACTTGTACGGGTGGCATTCTAAGTACCCATTCATCATTAACCAATGCTCTATCCTGCTGAACACATGCCCATTAGTCCATGTATATTGCCTCCTTACTATATGAAGCTCTGAAAAGTTACTGTTAATCATACAATCTTTGAATTCTTTGCTTTCTGCCAGCTGTACTTGACTCCCAATGGGTCTATCCTCTGGTGCCAATATTGAATTAAAATCACCCATTATCAGCCATGGTTCCCTGATGTGTGTACTTAACTATTTTACATTTTTCCATAGCGAACTCCTGGTAGCTATATTGTGCAGGCCATACACTGCTGTGAATTGAAACTTAACACCAATTTGTTGCATACCAACCATGCCATGTATACATTGAACTGATGTTTCCATCCTTGTAAACTTGACTATACTAGGATTCCATACAACCCAAATTCTACCTTTAAATTCAGTTATAGCATTAGTGCACCACTCCCATCCTGGCATTATTTTATTGATATTACTCCAAGCTTTCTCTTCTCTAACTCTATGCTAAAAAATTGCTATAATACTTACTTTATTCCTCCTAATGAACAATCTCAGCTCCTTGTGTTTCACCTCTAGTTGAAACCTCTAACATTCTAAGTAACTAGCATAATATATTAGGGGGTTCAGGTGGTACCTCATGCCATGCATCCTCTTTGTTTCCACTATGTTGCCCTGCTTCATATGTACTGTCTTCATTGTGTGTGTTGTCCTCTTGTCTAGTGTGCTCAGGTTGCAATATCCCTTTCTTTGTTGCTCTACGCCTCACAGTTTGCCATTCTTCTTGATCTTGTGATTCATTTGTGGTGGTAATCTGTTGATCATTTTCCTTATCTGGTTCTTTTCCCTCCTTTGTTGTTGGCTTCCATTCCTTTCTTTGTCCTTGACACTGCCTTTTTTTTAGTGGTGGTGCTCCTGTTTTAGCTACACAATAATGTCCCACCTGTAAACATTTCTAGTAGAAGACTGGTTTCCACTCATACCTTATTTGTTGTTCGAGAATTCTTCCCTTTGGATCCTGAATTTTGTTCACAGTTGGGAGTATCCTTGTTATGTCCATTTCAACAAGCATTCTAGCAAAGGAGATTTTACTTGTTTGTGTAGTACATTCATTTGCATATAAAGGTTTACTCAAGCTACTTCCTATTTTGCTAAGCACAACATAATTCCAACAGTTGAGAGGCAAGTTTGGAAGTTTTACCCACAAAGGAATTGTAGTGAGTATTTCCTCCTTAAAATTGATATCGGGGTCCCATGGCTTCATAATTAATGGTCTTCTCAGCAAGTAATGAGGTCCTGAATAGAGCACTCTATCCATTTATTCCTTATTTGCAAACCTTACTACAAAATGCCCATCAGCATGATACAGTACTAGTGGTTTACTAGAAAAATTCCCCTGACTCAGGATGAATCTCTCCATAGCTCCAATTGATGGTGATGTACCCACCACATAAATGACCATCGAAGGTTTCCATTTCACATCATCCTCGGCTACATCCTCAGCCAGTATCTCCACTACCTTCTCACCATCTACGATTATTGGAGCTATGTAAGTTATATTCATACCTCTAGCAGCCATACGATTCGTAGCAAACAGGTTTGCCCATGGTTTCTCTGGTGTTTTTTCAGGCATACTCAACTTTATTGCAAATCTTTCCATTGCTACTGTTCCATTCATTTCATGCAATTGGTTGTTGCTGCCTCCAGTTCCTTTGTGTTGCGGTAGTTCCAGCCCGTGTTCCTCCCTAATAGTTTCCCCTTTGCTCTTTCCTGATTTCTCCTTTTATATAGTGGTTACTCCTTCTGGTGTGGATGGATCTGGTTCATACATCTGCTTTAATGTTTGCGTTTATTTACTAGTGTTGCTAGTGTTAATACCATGAAGTATTTCTTCCTCGCGGTTCCTTTGCGCTGTTCTGTGTGGTTGTCCCCTCCCCATTTCCGGCGAGGTGCAGGTTAGTGCACACTAACGTGCACCAGAGCTACCTTAGAATTATATAAATGTGTCTAGTTGTAATTTTTGACATGTGTCTATTTTATTTAAATAATTATTGATTATTGATTATTTTAAATTATTTAGAATTAAAAATTCTAAAAAATTGTGGTAGTGACATGTGTCATTTTTTTTTCTCCTTTTATATATAGATAGATGATCTAAGGTTGCTTGTAGAGTGAAGCATCAATGTTGTTGTTGTTCTTGTGAAAGGATTTTTTACATACTACTCAAACATGATTGTGAAAGAGTTTTCTCACAAAAAAGATTCATAAGGTTGAAAGGTTTTCTCACCTAAGCCGAATCAAGAGTAAGAAGCTATTCTAAATGAGCTCTAGCTTGGATTGGCTACTTAATTGTGTCTTTCGATGGATAATAAAGATAAATATGATTAGTGATAGTTCCATGGGATTGATGATGAGCACCGAGTGGACAGACAGTGATTACCCATGTTCCATAACTATGTCCCACCATAGGTTTATCTTAGATAAGCATTAGCTATTTGATCCACTTTAACTAAAGTTTATGGTTCTTACCTTTGCAAGTGAAGACATCTCTTTTTGGTGTGGGATAGTAACTGATTCCATGTTATAGCTCACATGGTCTATGTCAGTTAAAGATAAACTTCCCACAATAACTAACTAAAGTTACTTTCTAAAGTATCTCAGAAGTGTTTTATAAGATGATTAGCTTGCGTTGACCATGATTATGACTTATGTTTTCTAACATTTCATTTTATGATTTCTCTTTGTTATTGAATGTCATATAAAGACTTTTTGCATGATCTCGTAATTCTTGTGCCTTTCTATCATACTTGGTACATTTCATATACTATTATATATTTGTGCCTATATTGTTTCACTAATAGGGTCTGACGCTCCTATTCCCCATATTTGTAGCTAGTTTTGTTTGAGCCTTTGAAGATTGGTGAGTCCTCATGATCCAAGGGCCAAGATTCTTTTATTGCTTTTATGTCATTTTTGTTTTCATATTTTGTATATGATATATGTGTTACGTACCAATCACTTTCCTTATGATGTAATTGATAGTTTTAAGACCTATGTTTGGTTTTCCGCTTTGTTCAAACTCGTTTGTATGAAATACTATCATTTGAACTCTTTACTTCTATTATCTAGCAGTGTATGATATATGCTAAGTGATTTGTATAGGGACTCTCGGGGTTCTATTCGCCATGTTGCACCTAAGGTCTAAACTGGGTTGTGATAGATTGACTTACTTATCGGAGGAATATTGTAGATGTCATAATGACCATAAATTTTTATTTCTAATAGGTTGTTACACATTTGTCTTGCTATATTAAATTACATGCTATAACGTTATTTCCATATGAGAGTCAATGTATGTGAAATCTACCTAGATACCCCTAATTCATTTTATATCCCAAATTTAGGTAAAAAATATTTATGATTTTTGTAACTTACTTCTTTTATATTTATTATCTTGGAAACTAAATCATATTATTTACCTTCTAATCAATTTTTTTATCATAGCATATCATATTTGGTCCTATATATAGTTCACAACTCTTTACTCCTACCATCCAAACTTTCATAGGTTCAATTTGATTAGGAATCATGAAGAACTTCTCAAGCCTAGTTGTCTGTCTATTTGTCCTTTTCATTGTTCTCTGTAAGTGACATTTTGATTTATTTACTTTTTTTATGGGAATCTTATACTTAATATGCCTTAATCTAATAAAGTTGTATACGCATATAAAGACCACATACTAATTTCACAGTCTTTGAATAATTGCTCAATATTGCTTCTCATTATGTTTTATTTTTCTATTTTTTGTATGTCTAAACAAATTAAGGTACCAAGACGAGAGGAATCCATCTTGAAGCTTCAAAAGAATGTAATTATCCACTTCCAGGAGCTATCAAACCTTGTGATCCAGAAAAATGCGATACCCAATGTTTTGACAAGTACCAAAATAAGCTCGATCCTCCTGGTATTACAGGAACACTTCTTGGAGGAACTTGTTTAGGTGACGATTGTAATTGCACCTTTTATTGTTAAGATGTTCTATCCTTGATCTATGTTTTTTTTTTTTTTTTTTTTTTTACCGTGGTTTCCGGGCGTCGCTTTGCGAACCCGACTAGCTGTACCCACCGGGTCCCGCTGTTTCAAGGCGGGTCCACCACGGTTAGTTCCACGGGGCCCTGGAGACGCGGCCGGTTTGTAATGCCTCCAGTGGCCCTGCTGGGGCTCGAACCGGCGACCTGAAGGACTTTGTCCCAGGCCTTTACCAGCTGAGCTACCCCTCAGGGTTCCTTGATCTATGTTCAAAAGTTATATTACTTAATATTTCTCGAGAGAATAAACTAATAATTCTTCTTTATTACTGTGAAATTATCATGTTTTCATTATTTTTAAATTAGAAAAGTAGGATCGTTTGGATACAAAATTAAATTCTTTTAATTTTTTCATATAATCTCTTAAAGTTTTTTAAAAAATCATATGGATTTTGAAAAATTTACTAAAGAAAAGGTTAACCCAGAAAATGTTATTTGATCAATATAGTTGATATATTAATAGTAAGATGATAAAATTTATTGTTAAAAAGAAGATCATATATAATGGTTCTAGATCGCATTATATATGTAAATTTATATTTACGAAAATCGACAAATAAATATTTAATATGACTAAATTTAACACTAAAATAATGAAGATAAAAAAGTCATCTAGAAATGTAGACAAAGCGATTAATTTAGTATGTGAATTATTAAAATTTGATAAAAACTAATGGCTCGTCGTATTTAGTTGAAACAAATATGATGAAATTATTACAACAACAATACCATATTCATTGTAATCCTAAAAGTGAAGTTTGAAAAGGGTGATATGAACAGTGTCTTAACCCTGCCTTTTGAGGGTAATGAGGTTGTTTATATGAAGAAATTTAGTACGAGTATTGTTTTTCATTTTTTTAATCCTAAGAAAAAATTACTATTTTGCATTGTTTTCTTCCACTTCCATATAGATGTACCAAATGTATTTTTAATCAATATAGAAATGGAATAAAATGATTCAATAGCTCACGTAAGCAAAGTTTGATATTATATCAATCTTATTTACTTAATTATTTATTTTTAAAAAATTTAGGCATAAAAAGTGATAAAGGGAAGAGAAGTTGTCACGGCCCAGGGG